>NW_022990509.1:0-190000 GCF_902827175.1 Gymnodraco acuticeps
GAATTCTGTAATTTAAGGAAATAATCAGACATTGGAATCTTAAAAAGAATATTTAAATATATCATAAATACATAAGTAAATAAATAAATAAATAAATAGATGGATAAGTAAATGTAATAATTAGCAAATAATTAAATAAGTAAGTAAATAAATAAGTAAGTAAGTAAATAAGTAAATAAATAAATACATAAGTAAATAAATAAGTAAGTAAATAAATAAGTATATAAATAAATACTTAAGTAAGTAAATAAGTAAATAAATACATACTTAAGTAAATAAATAATTAAATAAGTAAATAAATAAATACTTAAGTATATAAATAAATACTTAAGTAAATAAATAAGTAAGTAAATAAACAAGTAAATAAATATTTAAGTAAATAAATAAGTACAAAATTAAATAGATGAATACGTGAATAAATAAATGGGTGAATAAATAAATAAACAAGTAAATAAAAAAACAAATAGGTAAATAAATATATATTTAAAAATATTAACACACAGCCGAAAGAAAAAATAAAATGCACCCCCTGGCTCCGGTAACAACAATTTGCAAAGTCTACACAATGCCTAAATCTAATAATATAAAAATGAGCTGTTTATGGGCGATATCGAGGTCACATCCAAGCATCGAACAATAAGCCAGTGCAGTAATTACTGTTACAGGTGTATGACAGCATCTCTAGTCTCTTTCTGTGTGAGAGCTGGTCCCCTCACTCACCTGGATGATTCCCACCAGCGTAGTGAGCACGACGGCCACCTGGACCCTCCGAGCGTCCCGGGCCTCCACGTCCAGGACGGCAGACATGTTGGATCCGTTCACCGGCGGGAAGAAGAACATGGAGTCCGGAGCCTCCCTCACTACCACACCCCCGATCATCAGACTTATCACTGCAAAGGTACCTGCAGATCACACACACACACACACACACACACACACACACACACATACTGTCATATGGTATGCTGATAGGCAGTGGTGGAAGAAGTATTCAAATTGTAGTGGAGTAAAATTACACTATTTCCCTTTTAGATGTAGAAAGTAGCATAACAGGGAAATACACACACACACACACACACACACACACACACACACACACACACACACACACACACACACACACACACACACACACACACACACACACACACACACACACACACACACACACACACACACACACACACACACACACACACACACACAAGTGAAAGAAGTGTTGAAATTGCAGTGGAGTAAAATTACACTATTTCCCTTTTAGATGTAGTGAAGTAAGATAAGAGATAAGATAGGACTTAGTTACAAAAAAATAATAAACACGGCAGCATAATAATAAAACTGTACACTAACAGAGCAGTAAAAACCTCGTTAAGCGAAAAGGTTACTCGCCCAGCTCTTGAACAGCAGCCCAGTTATTCCCTCTCACTCTCTGCCAGGAGTCAAGAGGATCATCAATTACTCAGCTAGAAACTGGGTTAGTTTATTGAGCCCATTTGTTCTTTTGGTATGAAGGTAACACCTGAAACTACGACGGCTTGAAGCCCTTTTCTTGGAAGTGTTCAGATTGCTGAGATGAAATGTCCATATCGTGCTGTCACAGATCAAACACCTCCTGATTTGAGGAAGTGAGAACAGATGGAATGACGAAGGATTTGATATCAAAGAAAAGTATATCATATAGAAATAAGTTTATTGTGGTGATTTTTGATTATCAGGATAATCATAATTATCTGCTTTCAGATGTTTTGCTCTAGATCGTCGTTGTTTTGATTATAAATTCTTTAAAACATGCTCATATTTCAGTTCCTATTTTATGTTTTGTCCAGAGAGAGATTGTTCCTCTGTCATTGTGGAAGGGCTGTATAGAATATATAATGTTCTTGGTTTTCTTTCAATCTTAGCACCCAATATTCTGGCGAGGATAATCATTTTCTTTTCATCCAATGACTTTTGTGTAACAAGTGAATACGTGGATAGTAGGGCTGAACGATTAATCGATTTTGAATCGGAATCGCGATGATCAAATCGCAAAGCCTGCGATTTTTTTAACTTTTGTTCTTCTTGTGTGTCAGTCATCCACACCAATCAGAAGTGCTGTGCTCCACATGTACCAGCCATTGTTAACCAATCAGAAGTGGCCCATGATAGAAGGTGATAGACAGATTGATCCAATCACCTGGCAAGTATTTTTGAAATACTTTTCTAAATGGCTTCCAATGGAGCTTTAGATGCTTTGGTGAACCATCTGAGTCAGGTTAGTAATGCTCCATCACATGTTTCTATTACAGGGTGAGTCTTAAACTGAAGCTTGACTTTAAAGCAACCCAACGGAAGTTTCATGTAAGTTTAGTTCTTTCACTCGTAGCTCGGGCTGCGGGGGCGCTAGAGACGGGAGCACGTTGATACGACCTTCCTAGCCGGAGATATGGCCGCATTTTACAATAAACTTCCGTTGGGTCGCTTAAAAACAAATATCGCAAATCGAATCGCAATATCCGTCAGAAAAATCTCAATTCGATTTTTTCCTAAAATCGTGCAGCCCTAGTGGAATCTAGTGTAGTCTAATGAGCTGTGCCTGCTGTGAGTTGGCAGTTTAAGCTCCTTAATACACTGTTCATGGCTCTGACTGTGGAGAGCAACCCGAGTGTGCTAAGGACTATTTGTAAGAACACTGACTTGTTGATTAAAGTTCCATATTAATAGAAATAGCAGAAGAAATTAAGCGGAGCCCAAAAAACAAAGATGGCAACTGCGTGACTACACACAGACTAAAAGACTCCTACTCAAGCTGTAACTATAATACAAGTACAGATAGCTCCTGGGGATTTACGCCTATTTACATAGTTTGTTTGATTTGCATTGGAACATTATGCCAAATCCATGTGTCATGACTCTGGACAAACAGTGTCTTATCAGCCTCAGGAAACTGTGGCAACTCCAGAGCAAACAATGAAGACAAACATCACTTTGTCTTCACATATTTGACTTTAGCCACACTGAGGTCCATGCTGGGAGCTGTACAGTATCACGGTGAGCCATGCACTTTAAATGTGTGTGTGTGTGTGTGTGTGTGTGTGTGTGTGTGTGTGTGTGTGTGTGTGTGTGTGTGTGGTCTAACATTACTATACTTGTGGGGACCTACATCTGTTTACACAGTCACGTGTGGGGACTCGCCTCCCTCATGGGGACAACATGGATGTCCCCATGAGGGAATCATTAATTTTAGGGTGAAGAGTTGGTTAGGGTAAGGTTAAGGTTAAGGGTTAGGGTAAGGGTTAGGTTAAGGTTAAGGTTAAGGGTAAGGGTTAGGGTTAGGCATGTGTTGGTTATGGTTAAGGTTAGGATAAGTCTCCAGGAAATGCATGTAAGTCAATGTAATGTCCCCTGAAGTGATGTATACATGGTGTGTGTGTGTGTGTGTGTGTAAAGGTCATTTGGCCAGCACTTGAACAGTAGCCCAGTTATTTCCCCCTTGAGTCTCTCTCTATTTGCATGATATCACGTGTTTGTAACCATGTAGAGCTTCTTTGAGGCCACTTAACACAACGTTCTCACTTTGATCTAAATCAGCTTTTCATTTCAGTCATTTTCAACCAATTAAGAGCCGCTGTTGTCTTTTCAGCCGGTAAATAGAGAGCTTGACAGACATAACAACTGCTATGTGTGTGTGTGTGTGTGTGTGTGTGTGTGTGTGAAAAGGTCATTTGTCCAGCACTTGAACAGCAGCCCAGTTCTTTCCCTCTCTGCTATAAATCATGTGCACACAAAAACGTCCCATCAGGCCAGACACCAATTTAAAGTTCAGATTCGACTATTTTTTGAATCACCATAAGGCAGGTTTAGTTTGTTGTGCCCATGTTCATAAGGACTCGTAGCTCAGAGCTGACATTTGAGATCACTAGAAGCTCTTTCTAGGAGTGGGGAGGGGTGTTTGGTTTCACAATCCTGTGTCTCAAGTCAGCTGAGGACACGTTGGTTAATGTTTTTCCTTCTCAAACAATGCATATATAATATTAAAAACTGAAAGAACATGCGGTAAGATATTTATTGGACAGTCGGTCAACTAAAGGTCTGGATTGCTCCACATGTGGAAGTGGTGAACATTCTGCTGTTGTAAAAAAAATGATGATTATCAAGGAGTTTCCGGAGAGTCTTTCCAAGCCAAGAAAGTGTTAGGAATAATTCAGTACTGTGTTTATCTTCTCTAACATTAACCCTTGCTAACCCTTTTCTAGGACAAATGTAAATTAAACATTTTTTCATTAATGTTTATTATTTTTAATCGGTCATATAATAATCAAAGCCTTGAAGGAAATAAAGCCATTTAGCAGCATTGGAACAAGAACCACATCCTAAAGTATTTGGCTGTGAAATATAGAGGGAATGAAACATCCATATAAATGACATAGAACAGATATAAACACAAAGCAAATTAAAACAATTAACAGTCACTATTTATAAAATACAGTATATCCGAAAACTATATTGATGAAGTGACGGAACATCATGTGATCAATGCAGGTCCGTTTAGGAAACACATGATGTAGAACTTCTTCGTGTGTAGAGCACAGATGTACTTGTTGCAGTTGCTGCATGAAGTCTGTGTCTTTGAGTCCTTTGAGGGTCCACAGACCTCACAGCTGGCTGTGGGGGTCTTCTAGAAGCTGACTGTGGGGGTCTTCTTGTGGCTGCCGCTGGCTGTGGGGGTCCTAAAGCAGCTGGCTGTGAGGGTCTTCTTGAAGCTGACTGTGGGGGTCTTCTTGAAGCTGGCTGTGAGGGTCTTCTTGAAGCTGACTGTGGGGGTCTTCTTGAAGCTGACTGTGGGGGTCTTCTTGTGGCTGCCGCTGGCTGTGGGGGTCCTAAAGCAGCTGGCTGTGAGAGTCTTCTTGAAGCTGACTGTGGGGGTCTTCTTGTGGCTGCCGCTGGCTGTGGGGGTCCTAAAGCAGCTGGCTGTGAGGGTCTTCTTGAAGCTGACTGTGGGGGTCTTCTTGAAGCTGACTGTGGGGGTCTTCTTGAAGCTGACTGTGGGGGTCTTCTTGTGGCTGCCGCTGGCTGTGGGGGTCTTCTTGCGGCTGGCTGTGAGGGTCTTCTTGAAGCTGACTGTGGGGGTCTTCTTGAAGCTGACTGTGGGGGTCTTCTTGAAGCTGACTGTGGGGGTCTTCTTGTGGCTGCCGCTGGCTGTGGGGGTCTTCTTGCGGCTGGCTGTGAGGGTCTTCTTGAAGCTGACTGTGGGGGTCTTCTTGAAGCTGACTGTGGGGGTCTTCTTGAAGCTGACTGTGGGGGTCTTCTTGAAGCTGACTGTGGGGGTCTTCTTGCGGCTGACTGTGAGTCAAGTTCATCTTCCAATTTGCTGTCAAATTCTGAGTTGACCTCCACATCATCCTCATCTTCAGAAATGTCTTCCTGTTCCACTTCACCGTGTTCCTCTAATGCATTCCACTCACTCTCATCCTTTATTAGCTCCAAGGCTCTGAGCAGAATATCTTTTGGCCATTTTGTTGGTAGATAATTGTAGTTCTGCACTACACTGTAATGTGAGGTTATGTCTCTGTTTAGTCCCTCCTCCGGCATGCAGGTGCGAGGGGGACAGTGCGAGAAAATGTAAAATGTTTATACATTTCTGGAAGATCTAAAATGTTTATAATGTTCTAGGATAGTTTTGTGTACACACTACAAAGGGTAAAGATCAAGGGAAAACAGGATCGAACAGCTTCTCTGTGCATACGATTGTGTGTGTGTGTGTGTTTCTGTGTGTGTGTGTGTGTGTGTGTGTGTGTGTGTGTGTGTGTGTGTGTCTTTAGTTTGTGTGTTTCTGTGTGTTTTTCTCTGTCTGTCCTGGTATTGTATCCGGGATTGACCCGAACCTCTTATGAGGGACATAAATGCGGGTGGGCATTTTTTCATAAGTGGAAATATCCTTATATATTTTTTTATTCATTGAAAATGGAATTCGGGTCAATTGGACCCGAACACCACACAAGGGTTAACTGCACTTGTTAGCATACGGAGCACATTAACTTATAATAGTAAACAAAAGCAGTACCTCCAAGGCCACATCATTATTTATGTGACCGTGTTATTGTGTAAAAAAAGACACACTTAAGGTGGGGTAGGTCATTCACTTCAGAAACACTATTTGTTATATTCCATGGAATGCTCTTAACATCCCGATAGCAATGAATACATTAAATGCTTTGACAATAACACATCTGTGGAAGCCGTGGCGCTGTAAAAAGCACGACCAATCATTTGAGCCGGCCCGGCTAAAGTAACTGGCTGTCAGCCTTCCATCTGTGCACAAACTTATCTCGTGCCCTCATTGGTCATGTGCGCGTTCGTGTGTGTTGGAGGCGGGGCTCTGTAAGGAGCTGCGTACTTTCAAAGTCTAGCGCACTCGAGTTGCTTTCTCCATTCTTACCTACCCCACCTTTAATGTATAAAGGAATCACCCTAGGAGGAGATTTATGACCCAGAGAGCAAACCTTCCTTCTGGTTTAATTCTCACCTACTGATATGTGTCTGGACGTGCCGAAGAAGGTGTAGAGAAGGACGGGGTAGAAAGAGGAGTACAGACCATACACTGGAGGCACAGCAGCCAGCATGGCGTAAGCTAAACCTGTGGAGAGGAAGGGGGGAGAGGAGAGAGAGGGGGGGGTTCAAATAAACGTTACAGTGCCAGAAGCCATACAGATTGCATCAGAGCTGCAGAGATAACAAAACAGAGACAGTGTGACGCTGAAAACAGAACCGCAGGAGCCGGCAGATGGAGTTTCACACATTAAAACCTCATGTCAGTCCAGATGAAACGAGCCGGGCTAACGTAGCTTGTGGCTAATGCTGAGAAATACTTAACATTTCTAGCTTTATCCGTCTGTTTTTTAAGATAACATACAGGGGTGACACATGAATTAGGGCGTGACGCTACATGGATGCATCAAAGGTTATTCATAAATTACCATCCATGCTAGGAGGAAATATCTATTATGAAATCATGAATGTGTCACCATTTCCCTGTCAGTACACCTCGCCCTTAATGATTCAAACAGTGCTTTAACATGAGTAATGGGGCACTTTATGGTGAACAACAAGTTCCTTTT
Organism: Gymnodraco acuticeps; assembly: GCF_902827175.1. Lineage (NCBI taxonomy): Eukaryota > Metazoa > Chordata > Actinopteri > Perciformes > Bathydraconidae > Gymnodraco > Gymnodraco acuticeps. Next base: position 7,098 of record NW_022990509.1, read on the forward strand.
TAAACGTTTCTTGTAAATAAGGAGTAGATTAAGTAAGGGATAATCTGCAGCGACGCGGTCATTATGGGGAAAAGAACACCGACAGGCTGATCAGGAGCCCGACGCGAAGCGGAGGGATCTAGATCGGCATGAAGGTACATTAAAGGCATGAAGATAAATTCCCATATTTCAAAACAAAGCACTTCATGAATGATTATTTGTGTCTGGAACCTTCGTTTATTTGCATGAAGGCACATTATCCCGCTTATTACACGGCCACATTCTCAACAAAGTAACGTTATGACTCCCAATATTAATTGAAATGCTTTTATGGATTTAGAAAATGATTTTATTGATTTAAAAAATAGTTGTATTGATTTAAATTGACATGCATCCGCTAAGAAAAGTAGTCCGTTGTTACCGTTTGAACTAACGTAGCAACGGCAGGAACGGCTTCGATAGCGTTTTTGAGGAGCTTTTTGATTACAGATTTGAAAACATCGCTCCTTGCTTTAAAAGTAGCACAATTCATGATGTCAAACCTTGGGAAATATCTAGATATCCCTGCCCTAATGCCAAAGGAACTGGCAACTGAATATGTGTCGCCGTTTGATGTCTCTGTCTGGACCGCTGCGTAAAAAGGAGGGTTTCTGCCCCGTTACGGCCCGTCCACACAGCGGCGTGCGTTGAAGCTTTCAACGCTTCTGCCCATTCACTTTGAATGGGGTGACGTCACTTTTAGCCGAACTGCATCGTGGGAAGCGACGTGGGGCGTTGCTGGCGTTGCTCGCTTCAAAAGTTGAGCAATGTTCAACTTTTGACGCCTCAGCAGAAGCGTCAGCCAATCGAATCATATGCCAGTACAAGCTCTAGCCAATCAAACCGCTGCTTGTGTGTCAGGGGCGGGAGATTCATGTGATTGGTTGTTGGTCGAGTGTCAGACACGCCCGCCGGCAAGCGTCAACGCACGCCGCTGTGTGGACGGGCCGTTACTTCTCCGCTGCTTTCTTGTCCCTCTTGTCTTTTTCTTTTCTTCACTGGGGACTCATCAGCCACTAACCATTCCTCCAAATTACTGTGCTCTCCAAATATATTAAAATGAATGTTAAAATCCTCCATGTTGCTATCACACGACAGCGGAAAACTAAAGACAATCAGACAGTTTGCTTGCTTTTCAAACTGTTACGGCCCGTCTACACTACAGGCGTCAAAAAATGCTTTCAACGCTTCGCCCATTCATTTGAATGGGGTGACGTAGGATATTTTCAAACTTCGCCGAACTGCATTGTGGGTAGCATGGCAAGGCGTTGCAAGCATCGCGAGCGTCTATCGGCGTCAAAAGTTGAACAATGTTCAACTTTTGAGGCTCGATGCTTGCTCGAAGCTGGCGTCAGCCAATCAAATCCCGTTTATGCAATTCCCGCCAGTACAAGCGCTAGCCAATCAAACCGCGTGCAAGCTGGGAGAGCCGGACCGCAGTTCATTTCCTCATATTCCAAACGAGAAATTACGGTAGCAAATCACCTGGTTCTTTCCGACTAGAACTATTTACCGGGATACAAACCGGAGGAACCAGGCATGGAGAGAGGTGGCAGAGACAGTGGGTGAAGCAGGCATGGAGGGAGGAGGCAGAGACAGTGGAGGAACCAGGCATGGAGAGAGGTGGCAGAGACAGTGGGTGAAGCAGGCATGGAGGGAGGAGGCAGAGACAGTGGAGGAACCAGGCATGGAGGGAGGTGGCAGAGACAGTGGAGGAACCAGGCATGGAGGGAGGTGGCAGAGACAGTGGGTGAAACTGGTAGGTTTTCGCCTGTTTGGGGATTTTATATCCAGTTTACTTCGTTGTAACATTGCTATTGCTTTGTATGTCGGGGGCGGGAGATTCATGTGATTGGTTGTTGGTCGCGTTGCTCGCAAAAAATCGCCAAGCTTCAGACACGCCCAGCTTCAAGATGTGTTGATGCCTGTAGTGTAGACGGGCCGTTACATTTTAAAAACAGTTAGAGCGTCTCTTGTCTTGTCAGTTTGAAAAGCCAACGGCAACTGCTTGCGTTTTTGAGGAGCTTTTTGATTACAGATTTGAAAACATCGCTGCTTGCTTTAAAAGTAGCACAATTCATGATGTCAAACCTTGGAAAGTATCTAGATATCCCTGCCCTAATGCCAAAGTAACTGCACACTGAATATGTGTTGCCGTTTGATGTCTATGTCTGGACCGCTGCGTAAAAAGGAGGGTTTCTGCCCCGTTACTTCTGCGCTGTTTTTCTTGTCCCAGTTCGAAAAGCAAACTGCATGCAGTTTGCTTTTCGGCCCAACTGTATGCAGTTAAATCGACCGGACTTCTTTCTGAAGATGTGAGCGTCCTTAACAACGGTCAATAAGTCCTTGACAGCGGTCTGTCTGTTCGGTATTAACAACGTGTCACGTGTTCTGAATTGACCAATCAGAATCGAGTATTCAACTAAGCCATGTAATAATGAACATTAACATGTCAAATTGTATAGATATCGTCTCATATAATTTGCAGGCCCTTGAATTTAATAAAAATCAAGTCGAAATCGTATTGGGGTGGACTTTGTGAAATCAGCAAATATCCATTTGTGATGACGCCGCACAGCTGATCGTCTGACAGCAACCAGATCAGTGCATGCGCTGCATCGTCCAATCAGTGAGCGATACACAGTAAGGGGGCGGGGCGAGTGTCTGAGAATTTCACCGGAGGATGGTCTGGTAGTTCCTCGATTATCGCTCCTCCGTTATCACTCCTCGATCCTCCGGCAAAAATAAGGCCACTGGGGGTCCTTCTCACTTCGATTAAATGGATTCCTTGCATCCCTCACTTGCGTCGTTTCCCTGCGTTTAGTCCCTCCCACCAGGGAAGCATGGAGGGACGCAAGGAAACCACGAGAAGCAGGGAAATTAGTTTTAAGAGCAATGGGACCTCCTTTCCTCCGGAGCGTCACGTAAAGCGACGTCCGTTTGTGATGACGCTGCACAGCTGTTCGTCTGACAGCAGCCAGCTCTGTCCCCGTTAGTTCCACACACCCCCCGCCTCTGTTAGTACACATTTACTGACACAAACATTTGTATCATCTGTTGTAGACCCAAATAAATAAAATAAAATAAGAACTAATTCTCAAAAAAGATAAACGCCATTCTTAAAGTTTATAAACGAACAATAGTTTGATTAATATTGATTAGAGTGCACAATAGAAATAAAATAATTGAGAGAAGAAAAAGAGATATGTTATCTATCAAAACCCAGTTAGATTAACATTCATTGGATTGCACACTTTGTTTGTTTGTGTGGATATGTAGCACATTCACATTTTAATAGCACTTAATGACTGACTGAATGGAAATGACAATAAATGAAAATGTAAAACGAAAAAAGCGATCATGAAAATGTTTCCAAAAAATGAATAAAATGATTTTTGACCACTTTGTTGTTCAGATATATCACATATTTGTAACTAAATGAAACATGAATTGAAACAAAACACGGTATAAACTGAGGAGTGACTCCCGTGAGGTTCATGTATTTTCTTCACTCTGCTCTCATGTCAAGAAGCATCAGTTCAGTGCATGCGCTGCATCGTCCAATCAGTGAGCGATACACAGTAAGGGGCGGGGCGAGTGTCTGAGGATTTCATCGGAGGATGGTCTGATGGTTCCTCGGTTATCGCTTCTCCGTTATCACTCCTCGGGCAAAAATAAGGCCATTGGGACGCTACTCAAGATGGCGCAGACAAATCAACTTCCGGTGAGACCGAGACCGAGCGAGGAAATGAAAAATAACCGAAGTGAGACGCACCCAGAGATTGATTTATAAAGTTGACTTTGATTCTGACCACCACAGAACAGCTTTACCGCTTCCTGCCTAATATTTCCCTAAAGGGTCTTCGAGCACCTCATAAAGCGCTTGAAAATCAAATGTATTGTCATTATTATTATCTGCAAAATATCAAATGGTTGTCCAAAGATTTGATGTTAAATTGTATCCTGATAAAACTCGTGATTTACACCCGTACAAATCACGTGCATCAGTAGGGAGACTTTCCTCATAGGGTGTAAAAATCTACTGGAGAGATTTAACGTTTTGAAGTGAGTTCATGTCTCAGAAGGACTTCAGAGAGCACTGACCTTGTGGAATTAAAGGCCCCCTATCAAACTGTTTTTCATCAATATATTACAGGTGTCAGATATATCCAGAGCCTGTCTCTGATTGGCTGAAACACCAAACAGATCATTGCAGCATTACCCATAATCCCCTCTGTTTCAGCCCTGTTTCCAAAGTGCTGATTCTCTGTCTGTTACTTTAGATGAAAATAAGGAGCCCCTCCCCATGCCCCTCTGAGAGACATTTGGTTACAAAGAACTCAATAGTACTTTTCCCGTTTAGTTCCGTTAGTGCCTGGAATTTTAAGTTCACACCAAAAAGAGAACTTAGTTCAGAGAACTTTTACCCCCATTTCAGTCCCTGCTGATTGGCCGGGCGGATTGCAAACCACGCCCCGTAAAACTCGGAAAGGTTTTTTGAAGCCGCCATTGTATTTGCTGGCATTAGCATTATTAGCATTAGCATTAGCCCCACGCAGCAACGGAGAGAGACTAACTAATGGCAACACAAAATAAAACATGGGAGCGGTGGAGATGAGGAGGTGTCGGCATTCTGGCGATTTACTCGGAAGGCTTCAGTAGAAGCTGCTGGGAGTCCCAGCAGCTTCTACTGAAGCCAGTCCCCAACTCCGGGGTCTTCCGGCCGGGGACTCCGGGTGGCAGTATACGCCGTGAAGTTGTTTGCGGCCTGCCAGTAAACCCAAAGCAGAAGAAGAAGTGACGTCAGCGGCTTCATTTGCGTAATCTTCCCTCAGGGACTTATTCTGGTGTGAACGCGATCTGTACTTATTTCCATGTGGTACTAAAGTGCTGGGAACTAAGTGCGTCAAAGTACTTGGTGTGAAAGCGGCTAATGATGCTCTAGGACAGAGGTGGGGAACCTTTTTCCTCTCAAGGGCCATTTCAATTTTTTAAACATCCTCCGAGGGCCGTATAAATCATTGACCTCTGCTTAAAAAAACTAAAATCACAGCCCATTCATTTGGCCTTTCTTTCATGCTGTGCAAAGAAAGAGCAACCTCTTCATCCAGATATCTCACCATGACTCGCGCATGCACGTGCACGGTGTGGCATGACCACCAAAACAGAAAGATATGGACACAAGATGTTTGCAAATGTGTTTAGTTTCCTATGTGGACATGATTTAAGTGGGGGGGACCTAACCTCCTCTAGGGCGGTCCGGGGGGCATGCTCCCCCGGAAAGATTTGTTTTTAAATGTTGAAGTTAAAAGCATCAATCTGAGAGCAACATTAGGAGCTCTATGGAAACATCTCTCAACATCCAGATGAAACAGAACTGGAAGCAGATTTATTTTTCTTTATGGATATTTTACAAATCACTCTCCTTTCAAACTGTATTCTTGTTTATTAATAACAACTTTTTTTTACTGTCATATAGTATTTTATACCTGTTTACTTTATTCTCTTGTTTTTTGATAACTATAATGATCATATAAAGATGTGCCTTTACCTCACTGGTTGTAGAAAAAGCTTCTTATATTCGTTAGCAGCTAGCTAACCAGATGCTAATAACAACACAGTTATTGACTGTATGATCAGAATGACAGATGAGCAGATCGCCACTGGGCTAACAGCTAAAGACACAGCCACGCAAAAACTGCGGCATGTGTACGGCTCCTTATGGGTAGGCCGGGCCCTACTGCAATTGTTGGCCGGAGCGACGTTCTGGTGCTCTCCGTCAGAATTGCACCCCTGTCAGACGAGACATGTACCACGTGATGACACGTTAGGCTCGTGTTGTGTTCAAGGACCCTGACCTTGGCCAGGAAAAACAGGCACTCGCTTGTTTAATTTTTTTGCGGTCTAGATTTCTTTAATTTTTTTCTTTTTTGCGTGTTTATAAATTACCTCGAGGGCCACACCAAATGGTCTCGCGGGCCGTATATGGCCCGGGGGCCGGAGGTTCCCCACCCCTGCTCTAGGAGGAGATTCAGGTGATAAGGTGGGGGGGGTTACCTTGGTTGGTGATTGGCTAATGGCTATACAAGCCAAAAAATCGTTATGACATCACAAAGTGGCCAAAATCTGATCAGCTCATTTTCAGACAGGTTTTTATAGAAATGGATCAAAAAGAGAGAGAATCTTTGTTCCTGAAACTTTCAGTGTCTCTTTCCACAGAGGGGACACATGTTGATGTAGAAGAGACATGAAGAAGAGGGGACACATGTTGATGTAGAAGAGACATGAAGAAGAGGGGACACATGTTGATGTAGAAGAGACATGAACAAGAGGGGACACATGTTGATGTAGAAGAGACATGAACAAGAGGGGACACATGTTGATGTAGAAGAGACATGAAGAAGAGGGGACACATGTTGATGTAGAAGAGACATGAAGAAGAGGGGACACATGTTGATGTAGAAGAGACATGAAGAAGAGGGGACACATGTTGATGTAGAAGAGACATGAACAAGAGGGGACACATGTTGATGTAGAAGAGACATGAACAAGAGGGGACACATGTTGATGTAGAAGAGACATGAACAAGAGGGGACACATGTTGATGTAGAAGAGACATGAAAAGAGGGACACATGTTGATGTAGAAGAGACATGAAGAGAGGACACATGTTGATGTAGAAGAGACATGAAGAAGAGAGGACACATGTTGATGTAGAAGAGACATGAAGAAGAGAGGACACATGTTGATGTAGAAGAGACATGAAGAAGAGGGGACACATGTTGATGTAGAAGAGACATGAAGAAGAGGAGACACATGTTGATGTAGAAGAGACATGAAGAAGAGGGGACACATGTTGATGTAGAAGAGACATGAAGAAGAGGGGACACATGTTGATGTAGAAGAGACATGAAGAAGAGGGGACACATGTTTATGTAGAAGAGACATGAAGAGGAGGGGACACATGTTGATGTATAAAAGACGTGAAAGTGGATTTTGCCTAATTGGTGACCTTTAATGTTGTTTTCTTAGCTCGATTTGATGTTTTGAAGTGAGTGCATGTCTCAGAAGGACCTCAGAGAGCACTGACCTTGAGGGAGTTGCACGACTCCGGTGCTGAGACCTGAAACCACGTCTGAAAACAGGTACTCCTTCACAGGATACGACGGCAGCCAGGTGAGGATCGGCAGGAAGCTGAAAACCGCTGCCTTCGCTCTCTTTGAAGAACACCTGTGGAAGAAGGGAAGGGGATTAACTCTTCGGTCATTTAAGGAAACAATAATGTCGACTGTTCCTGTGACTCGTTTGATTCAAATCATTTACGGGAGAAATGTCGAAGCATATTGTTACCTGATTTACCTCTAAATATGAGGGCAATAATTCTGTTTAACTTTGAATTGTTTGACAATTGAAGTGGTCAAATGCTAACTTACTTCCGGGTTTTAGGACGCGTCACTGTGGCACTCTATGGTGTTTATTTGTCAGATAGTTTACAGACATTTACCTTCACAATCAACTTGACATAATAAATACTTTATAATTGTTTATTCTCTACTGTTTTTGACTTCTATGTGCAATGCCTTGTTTTACATGCTGCTGTAATGACTACATGTCCCAATTTAGGATTAATGAAGCTTATCTTGTCTTATATGACAAACTGCAGGGGGTTGAATTTAGAGGGTTGTGCATAAACGTGTGCAGAGGACTAGGGCTGAACGATTAATCGATTTTAAATCGAAATGATGCAGTTATCAAATCGCAAAGCCTGCGATTTTTTTGTTGTTGTGTTTTTTTTTTTGTTCTTCTTGTGTGTCAGTCATCCACACCAATCAGAAGTGCTGTGCTCCACATGTACCAGCCATTGTTAACCAATCAGAAGTGGCCCATGATAGAAGGTGATAGACAGATTGATCCAATCACCTGCCAAGTATTTTTGAAATACTTTTCCAAATGGAGCTTTCCTAGATGCTTTGGTGAACCATCTGAGTCAGGTTAGTAATGCTCCATCACATGTTTCTATTACAGGGTGAGTCTTAAACTGAAGCTTGACTTTAAAGCAACCCAACGGAAGCTTCATGTAAGTTTAGTTCTTTCACTCGTAGCTCGGGCTGCGGGGGCGCTAGAGACGGGAGCACGTTGATACGACCTTCCTAGCCGGAGATATGGCCGCATTTTACAATAAACTTCCGTTGGGTCGCTTAAAAACAAATATCGCAAATCGAATCGCAATATCTGTCAGAAAAATCTCAATTAGATTATTTCCCCAAATCGTGCAGCCCTACAGAGGAGTCCTTTACAAATGAAGCGCTCTTGTATTATCTTGATTATAAACTGACCTGAAGTGCTTTGCCAGCCTCTGTCGGAGCGTGGTGGAGTTTTCTCTTCGTTTGAGAACGGTTGAACGTATGAAAGCTTCATCGTAAACCGGACGCTCGACCCGGTACATCAGCGTGGATTCTGCTTCCTCCCCAGCTGCAGCTTCTTCCTCCTCCATAGCAGAAGATGTAGTTTGTATTGAATAACAGCGTGTGTGTGTGTATTTCTCTCCCCTCTCGATTATCTCTCACGCTTCATCTCCTTCAGCACCCGGTATATCTTCATTCCTTCAGTCTGCACTTCCTGTTTCTGCAGAGAAAGAAACACAAGCATGGTTCAACATGTTCAAACGCTTAATGTCTCAAGGCCCGGGGGCCAAATCCGGCCCGTGGTGGATTTAATTTCGGCCCGCAGGATAATTTCTAATGACTATTAGATCTGGCCCGCCGGTATATTGCACGCACACCTTCACTCCATCCTGAGGGTCTCCTCAGCTCAGAGCCTGAGCCCAAACATTGATGACCTTGCACCCAAGATGAGATGCCAAGTATCTGAGCTAGCATCACAGAGCAGCACTGAGTTCAATGGATGTTTCCTTCTGCACTTTCTCTCTCACGACAACAGGGCATGTTTGGTTTCTCTTTGAGGGGAATAGTTTTGTTGAAGCTGTTGTTGGCCTGTGGGAAAATGTACTCATAAGAAATGACTCTGGAAAAGCTGCAGATAGATCCATAAGAAATGAATGCAACTGATTATTTAATGTTTAATGTTGTTTTTATAGGCATTCATTTAAGCTTTGTTAGTTCCAGGTTTAATATGTGCAATAAGTTCAATTTAATAAGTTTTGCTATAAACATTGAACCAGTCCGGCCCTCGACTAGTAACGATTTTTTTATTTTGGCCCACTGTGTATTTGAGTTTGACCCCTATAGTTAGAGCTGCTTTCAGATTACTCCCCATGCTCGTCCTCCTGGGTGTCTTTATTTTATGGTATTTTATTGTGTCTGGTTGTATCTTGTATTATTATTCTACACTATGTTGTCTTTTTCATTATTTTCCTGTTGTTCTATTTATCTTTTAGCCCTGTCATGCATGTTGGTTAATCTGTAAAACCCACTGAGACAAACATGTTTTGTGATATTTGGCTAATATAAATAAACTTTGAAAGGCTTCTTTTTTTCTTATATATACTTGCCGCTAATGTTTTATATTTTTAACTCATGTAATGCCTGACAACAAAGCTTCTGTGACAAAATAATTCCCCAATTTGGGATAAATAAAGTATCTATCTGTCTTAAGTCAAAGGCTCCTCCAACAATGCAACATAAATAAGAAATAAAACACATTTTAAAATCAATAAAACAGTGCAAGAATAAACTTGACCAATGTGCAAGTAATGCAGATGAAGTAAACTATACAAGATACAATACAATAGAGCATGTTGAAGGTGACCCAGTAAATGCAGGAGTCTAGAGAGAGGCGAAGTCCCTCCCTTTCCGGGGGAGCTCCATGGGACCTTATTTCGGAAAAATATGCATTGAAGTCAATGGAGAGAGAAAGATTATCTTTCGATCCCGTTCGAATTCTGCCACGAATTACACACATGATGTTTGTCAATTTCAAAGATAATTTTGCTTGTCAAAAAAGAATTTCAGAATGAGGCGGAAAGTATTAAACGAGGTGAAAATCACTCCAAGTCTGGGCATGTTGAGAGCTGTACATACACACAAGGGGAGTTAGTCGGTTCCGTGAGAGCCAGCATGCGGGACCGGGATTCTGGGATTTGTAGCCTTTCTAGTTGCGTATTTTTCCATAGTCTTATATTTCAACAGTTTTAAGACAAACTGTGACTTTTTTGACATGGAAATTATTTTTTAAGATTCGTGGCACAATTCAAACGGGATCGAAAGATAATCTTTCTCTCGCCATTGACTTCAATACATAATTTTCCGAAATAAGGTCCCATGGGTCGGAAGTAGATGGGCGGGACTTCGCCTCTCTATATACATGTAAGGTAAACGAGAACAAAATGTACAATTATATACCGTTTATTGTAGTAACAAATCAATTGTAGGGTGATGCAAACAGCCGGTGTGCAACGTCTAAAGTATTTTCCATATTTGAGATTTTTTTTTATTTTTTAAATGAATGTCTCCTATTGTAGAGTTTACGTCCTGTACGAGCTTACGTAAGCTGTAGAGTTTACGTCCAAAAGGCAACACGGAGCCTTTATTTGGCAAAGGCAAGCATAGCAAATATTTGATTACGGGGATAGCCTGAAGAAATATTAACCTTACTGGCAATCCACTGGTGAGGTTCAAATGCAGACAGAAGGAGCTGGTGTCAATCTTTAACAGAAAGTACATCACTAAAGTGTCTGTGTCTGACTTTAAGGTCAATTAGCATCAATGGGTGATGCCAACAACTCAATAACGCTTTTTGCAATGAATGAATTAAATTACCATAATAGGTGTTTAAATTGATGATAAAAGTTGTTTGTGTGGCAAAAAGTACATTAAATGTGATAGACCTAAAATGCTTAAACTGCTGGCTAAAAATAAACGTAAATACAGTAGGATTGTTATTCACGTCGGTGGTAATGATGTTCGTATACGCCAATCAGAATGCACCAAACTTAATGTGGAGTCGGTGTGTAGTTATGCTAAAACAATGTCGGACACCGTAATCTTCTCTGGTCCCCTCCCCAATCTGATCAATGATGACATGTATAGCCGCATGTCATCATTTCAGCGCTGGTTGTCTTGGTGGTGCCCAGCAAACAATGTGGGCTTCGTAAATAATTGGACAGCCTTCTGGGGAAAACCTGGTCTGATTAAGAGAGACGGCATTCATCCTACTTTGGAAGGTGCAAATCTCATTTCGGCAAACATTTCAGGGCTTTGTGGACTTAATCCATGACAAACTGGAGTTGAGACCAGGAGGCGGAGTCGCAGTCTTACACGCTTCTCTGCGCTCTCTCCTAGGCAGTCATCCATAGGAATCCCGAACCCAATAAAATACCCAATATTAGCGGTGTGTATGTCTGCCCAAGGACAAGTTAAGGTAAAACCTAATAGAGGTGTCATACATAATAACCTAATCAAAGTAAATGTAACAACTACTACAGTGCAACAAAACAGGAATATTAAATGTGGTCTCTTAAACATAAGATCTCTAGCATCTAAAGCAATATTGGTAAATGATTTAATATCAGATTATAATATTGATATATGCTGTCTCACTGAAACTTGGTTGAGACATGAAGAATATGTCAGCATAAATGAGGCCACTCCACCCAGCCATATCAATACTCATATTGCCCGAGGCACGGGCCGAGGAGGTGGAGTTGCAGCAATCTTTGACTCAAGTTTACTTATCAATACTAAACCAAAATTAAATTATACCTCCTTTGAAAGTCTTGTTTTTAGTCTTACGCATCCGACCTGGAAAACTTTGCAGCCAATCTTATTTGTTACAGTGTACCGTGCACCAGGTCCTTATTCAGAATTCTTATCAGAATTCTCTGAGTTTTTATCAACTTTGGTTCTTTAAAACAGATAAAGTAATTATCGTAGGTGACTTTAATATTCATGTTGACGATGATAAAAATAGCCTTACTGTTGCATTTAACTCTATATTAGATTCTGTTGGTTTTTGTCAGAGTGTAAATAAACCAACCCACTGCTATAATCACACTCTCGACCTTGTTCTGACTTATGGTATTGAAATTGAGCAACTATTAGTCGAACCGCATAATCCTGCTTTATCCGACCATTTCTTAGTAACTTTTGAAGTACTGTTACGAGACTACAAAGCATTAGTCAAAAGCTCCTGTAGCAGAAACCTATCTGTTAGTGCTATAGCCAAATTTAAGGAAGAGATTCCACCAATACTTAACTCGATAGCATGTCTGCATGTAAGGGAGGAAACTTATACAAAATGTACACCACCCCAAATTGATCATGTTGTTGATAGTGCTACAGATGCGCTGCGAATAAAATTAGACTCTGTTGCTCCTTTGAAAAAGAAGAAAATAAAACAACATAGATTAGCTCCATGGCATAATGCCCAAACCCGCAAAATAAAGCAAAAGTCGAGACAACTTGAAAGGATATGGCGTTCTACTAAACTTGAAGAATCTCGTTTAATTTGGCATATTACTCTCAATGAATATAAGAAAGCACCGCGTAAAGCGAGAGCAGCTTACTACTCTTCATTAATAGATGAGAATAAGAATAATGCAAGATTTCTTTTCAGCACTGTAGCCAGGCTGACAGAAAGCCACAGCTCGATTGAGCCTTCTATTCCCATAGCACTCAGTAGTAATGATTTTATGTGCTTTTTTAATGATAAAATTGTTACTCTTAGAAACAAAATTAATGACCTCTTGCCTTTGACCAGTATAGTGTTATCAACAGCTCCCGGAAACGTAAGTTCTAATATTACACTAGATAGTAAACTAGAATGCTTTTCAGCCATAAACCTTGAACAATTAAATTCAATGATTCTCTCTTCTAAACCATCAACGTGTATGTTAGACCCAATTCCAACTAAGCTGTTGAAGGAAGTTTTTCCATTAATTAGCACTTATTTATTAAATATTATGAATATGTCTTTATTATCAGGCTATGTTCCACAATCATTCAAAGTAGCAGTGATAAAACCGCTTCTTAAAAAGCACAACCTCGATCCAGAGGTTTTAGCCAATTATAGACCTATTTCCAATCTTCCGTTCCTCTCAAAAATTCTTGAGAAAGCGGTCGCAAACAGCTGTGTGATTACTTAAAAAACAATGATTTATTTGAAGATTTTCAGTCTGGCTTTAGAACACATCATAGCACAGAGACAGCTCTGGTTAAAGTCACAAATGACATTCTAATAGCCTCTGACAAGGGACGTGTCTCTATTCTTGTTTTGCTCGATCTCAGTGCTGCATTTGATACTATCGACCATGATATCCTATTGCAAAGACTAGAGCACTTAGTTGACATACAGGGAACTGCTTTGGACTGGTTTAGGTCCTATCTATCTGAACGCTCTCAGTTTGTACGTGTCAATGATGAATCTTCCACGCAAACCAAAGTTAGCCATGGAGTGCCACAGGGCTCAGTGCTCGGACCTATTTTGTTCACATTATATATGCTTCCGTTAGGCAATATTATAAGGAATCATTCTGTACATTTTCATTGTTATGCGGATGATACTCAACTATATTTATCAATCAAGCCTGATGAAATTAATCATCTAAATAAAATTCAAGACTGCCTTAAGGACTTAAAAACGTGGATGACCTTAAACTTTTTGATGTTAAACACGACCAAAACTGAAGTTATTGTACTTGGCCCGAAGAATCTACGAAACAAATTATCTAAGGATATATTAACCATGGATGGCATTAATTTGGCCTCCAGTGAGACTGTAAGGAATCTTGGTGTTATATTTGATCAGGATTTATCCTTTAACGCCCACATAAAATCAATTTCAAGGACCGCCTACTTCCATCTACGTAACATTGCAAAAATCAGGCATATCTTGCCTCAAAACGATGCAGAGAAACTAGTCCATGCATTTGTTACTTCAAGGCTGGATTATTGTAACTCTTTATTATCAGGGTGTACCAAGAAGTCAGTCAAGTCGCTTCAGCTGATTCAAAATGCTGCAGCTCGTGTACTAACCAGAGTTAGGAAAAGGGACCACATTACTCCTGTTCTGGCTGCCTTACACTGGCTCCCTATAGAACACAGGATAGAATTTAAAATTCTTCTTCTCGCCTACAAAGCCCTTAATGGGCAGGCGCCATCTTACCTTAAAGAACTCATTATACCCTACTGTCCTACTAGGGCATTGCGTTCCAAGAATGCAGGGTTGTTGGTTGTTCCTAGAGTCTCTAAAAGTACAATGGGAGCCAGAGCCTTTTCTTATCAAGCTCCACATTTGTGGAATCAGCTTCCAGTTTGTGTTCGGGCGGCAGACACCCCTATCCGTTTTTAAGAGTGCGCTTAAGACCTTCCTTTTTGATAAAGCTTATAGTTAGGGCTGATTAGATTCAGCCCCTAGTTTTGCTGATATAGGCTTAGTTTGTCGGGGGACATCTTACTTCTTCCTTCTCTCTGTCTATACCTGTGTACTCTCATGTTCCGATTAACCCAGCTTCCCCAAATGTCTTTCTTTTTGGTGTCTGGGGTCATGGATGATCCTGCGCTCCTCTGTCCTGGATCTTGAGTCGTGGCTGTGGTCCTGGATCATAGGTCCTGGATGGATATCCTCGTGGATTCATCTTCCTATTATACACACATGCATTTCCAAACATTTGGACTACCTATGTTGCAAATGTATTATCTTTTCAATTTACACACGGCATCTATTGCACGTCTATCCGTCCTGGGAGAGGGATCCCTCCTCTGTTGCTCTCCCTGAGGTTTCTCCCATTTTTCCCTTTAAACTGTGGGTTTTCTTCGGAAGTTTTTCCTTGTACGATGTGAGGGTCTAAGGACAGAGGGTGTCGTATTGTCATACTGATATTTTGTACAAACTGTAAAGTCCACTGAGACAAATGTAACATTTGTGATATTGGGCTATATAAATAAACATTGATTGATTGATTGATTGATCAGGGCGTGCAATGATTTTGCCTTCTTCACTGACAAAATTCAGAAAATCAGACAAGCAGTCAGTGCCTCTGCATCAGGAACAGCAAATGGGTTGTCCCTATCTCCACTTAACATCAATTCAGACATCATGACACAATTCCATCAGATTAATGATAAAAACCTAGAGGACATTATTCAACTTCTGAAATCCTCCTCCTGCTGCCTTGATATTATTCCAACAGGATTTTTCAAAGATGTTTTTCCTTGCATGGCCTCAGATCTACTTCGTATAGTTAACAAATCTCTTCACTCAGGTATTTTTCCACAGGCCCTGAAAACTAAAATAATAATCTAGATGCTTCAGTAATGAACAATTACAGGCCCATATCAAACCTCCCATTTCTAGGTAAAATCATTGAAAAAGTTGTTTTTCAACAGTTGAGTAATTTCTTGCATTTAAATAACTGTTTCGATGTGTTCCAGTCAGGCTTTCGTCCAAACCACAGCACTGAGACTGCTCTTGTAAAGGTCTTTAATGACATCCACTTAAACACAGACAGTGGCAGAACTTCAGTGTTAGTATTATTAGATCTCAGTGCTGCGTTTGACACTGTTGACCACAACATATTACTAGACCGACTGGAGAACTGGGTGGGACTTTCGGAAACAGTTCTGAATTGGTTTGAATCCTACTTAAAGGACAGAAACACTTTGTTTCTATAGGTAAATACACATCTGAGTTGACAAATATGACATGTGGGGTACCTCAAGGCTCCATCTTGGGGCCTCTTCTCTTTAACGTCTACATGCTACCACTGGCTCAGATAATGAAGAACAACAAAATAAGTTACCATAGCTATGCAGATGACACACACATTTACGTAACAATTTCACCAGGAGACTATGCTCCAATTCAAACACTGAGTAAGTGCATTGAACAAATCAATGACTGGATGTGTCAGAACTTTCTCCAATTAAACAAAGATAAAACTGAGGTAATGGTTTTTGGAGCCAAGGCAGAACGTATAAAAGTTATCGCTGAGCTTCAGTCTGCAATGTTCAAAACAACAGATAGAGCCAGAAATCTAGGTGTAGTCATGGACTCTGACCTGAGTTTCAACAGTCACATTAAAACAGTTACTAAATCAGCCTACTATCACCTAAAGAATATATCTAGGATTAAAAGACTAATGTCACAGCAGGATTTGGAAAACCTTGTCCATGCTTTTATCTTCAGTAGACTGGACTACTGCAATGGTGTCTTCACAGGTCTCACTAAAAGATCTATTAGAAAGCTGCAGCTGATTCAGAACGCTGCTGCTCGAGTCCTCACTAACACTAAGAAAGTGGATCACATCACTCCTGTTCTGAAGTCTTTACACTGGCTTCCTGCGTGTCAAAGAATAGATTTCTAAATACTGCTGCTGGTTTATAAAGCACTGAATGGTTTAGGCCCAAAATACATTTCTGACCTCCTGCTAAATGATGAACCATCCAGATCTCTCAGGTCTTCAGGGACTGGTCAGCTTTCTGTCCCCAGAGTCAGAACTAAACATGGAGAAGCAGCGTTCAGTTATTATGCTCCAAACATCTGGAACAAACTCCCAGAAACCTGCAGGTCCGCTGCAACTCTGACTACTTTCAAATCCAGGCTGAAGACTTTTCTTTTTGTCGCTGCTTTTAATTGAACTATTCATATCTTAGACTGCACTGTAACTTTTATCCATGTACTTTTTCTTTTAATGTTTATTTTATTAGCTTTTCTTTTTAATGACTGATTTTAAATGCCATTTTCTTAATGTCTTTCATTTTTTGTAAAGCACTTTGAATTGCCTTGTGTTGAAAAGTGCTATATAAATAAACTTGCCTTGCCTGCCTTACTCTGCTACTTTCAGAGGCAAATATCATGTGTTTTACTCCACAACATTTATTTTACATTCACACCTTGTGTATAGAAACAAATATGCTGATCTACTTTGTAGAAGTACTCAATCTTGTACTTGAGTAAAAGTAGAAGTACTCAGGTCTTGTACTTGAGTAAAAGTAGAAGTACTCAGATCTTGTGCTTGAGTAAAAGTAGAAGTACTAAGATCTTGTGCTTGAGTAAAAGTAGAAGTACTCAGGTTTTGTACTTGAGTAAAAGTAGAAGTACTCAGATCTTGTACTTGAGTAAAAGTAGAAGTACTCAGATCTTGTACTTGAGTAAAAGTAGAAGTACTCAGATCTTGTACTTGAGTAAAAGTAGAAGTACTCAGATCTTGTGCTTGAGTAAAAGTAGAAGTACTCAGATCTTGTGCTTGAGTAAAAGTAGAAGTACTCAGATCTTGTTCTTGAGTAAAAGTAGAAGTACTCAGATCTTGTGCTTGAGTAAAAGTAGAAGTACTCAGATTTTGTACTTGAGTAAAGGTAGAAGTACTCAGATCTTGTACTTGAGTAAAAGTAGAAGTACCAGTGTAGGAATACTCTGTTACAGTAAAAGTCCTGCTTTCAAAATGTTACTCGAGTTAAAGCACAAACGTTTAGGTAACTAAACATTAAAGTACCAAAAGTACTAATTTTCCAGTATGGCCTCTATCAGAAATATTACATATTTGTATTATAATTATTATTAATGCATTCATGTCAATGTTGCACTTGGTAAAGGTGAGGATTGTTAGTTGATTTATAGTAGCTACTAGTAACTAAATGTGTTAAATGTAGTGGAGTAAAAAGTAAACAATGTGCTTCCAAAATGTAGCAGAGTAAAAGTATAAAGCAGTATAATGTGAACATACTCAAGTGAAGTACAAGTGCCTAATTAAATGTACGTAGTTACATTTCACCACTGATTCAGACACACTTAACAAAGTATATGTTGGTGTTAACTATGATAATTTAATATTGATTTTGTGAATCTCTGACGCACTATTGAGCGTTTCCTTTACCTAACTAACGCGATATAAATACAGGAACACCAGTAACTGAACACATTTGAAATGAGAGGGGGAAAGCAGGGAAGATACAAAAACGACAATTTGTCCTCCTTTTTCCCCACAGCATTAAGCTAACAGGAAGATGCTAGTAAGGACTCACCTCCGTACTCCAGCTCCTTAAGGGATGCTGACTCTGAAGGATAATAAAGGCAAGGTTATAAACGGACCTCTTTGATTGAAGTGCACCGAAGATGTCCTTCGATAACAGTAGCAACCAACCTGTTCAGATACACAGATGGTCTCTACGTCGAGAAGATGAATTACTCTGAGAGAAATTCGTTTCCACCTTCCGGTCTGCACTAAGATAGACGTTGATTCCCGCGCATGCGCTCTCGTCTTCCTCCACTCAGTCTTGTTTTGCTTCTCACGTGAGCTTCAGAGCAACTTCAACTTATTTATGTATTCATACAAATAAAACAGTACGGAAAAGGATGAGGGCCACGTGAGAGTGTTATGGGGATGTGACTCAAAGTAAAAAAAACAAAATGAATTCTGCGGGAAAAAAAGTCAGATATCTTTTTCAGAAATAAAAAAAATACTCACGTTTTTTTCCTGAATTTTGCCTTTTTTCTCAGAATTTTGCCTTTTTTGTGTGTCCTATGTGATCTTCCTGAGATAACTACATAACTAGCCCTGGCGGAGTCTTAATACTTGGTCCTCCAAATTCCTATCAGAGTGAGAGCTCTTCACCGCACGAGGATGAAAGCAGCACCGACAGCGTGATGACGTAGGTGTAGTTGTCACGGGGCTCCCTCCTGTCCGGTGAATGTGGATTTTTCACATGCTCCAAATTAAACAATTTTGCTGAGCCCCCACCCGATGATACTCTGACTAACTGCCCACATTTTGAAAAAAAAACTCTGTAAATACAGTCTATGCAGAAAAACAAAGAGGCCATTTTAAAAATAAGCAAACAGAAGGATCAACAATGTGTGTTTTAAAGGTCACCTATTATGCAAAATCCACTTTTTCCTATCTCTTATACAAAAACATGTGTCCCCTGTGTAAAGAGACTCTTGAACCTGTCTGAAAATGACCTGATCTGATTATGGCCACTTTATGATGTCATGACGATTTTTTTGGCTTGTGTAACCATTAGCCAATCAGCAACCAAGGTAGACCTACTTGTGTATTTCTGTAAATGTGCTTAATGAATATAGAGACGGTATGATAGGCTGCCATTAGGGGGCAACACCAGTCAGACTTGAGGAGAGACTGTTGGGTTTAATCAAAGTGTGTTTCAACTGTGGTAATACGAGATATATACTGTATATATAAGGCAGTACAAGATCACTGTATTCATGTATAATATAAAAAGTAAGTTTTAAAGAGTGACCTGGTTCACCTCTGCATTAAATTCATAGTGTTCATATCTAATAATACTGTTAATTCTGTATATACTTTAGCTCTATCGATCATATTTATACTCATACTTATTACACTGCATCGTGCTGCTCCTCTTGCACGTCCGGTTAGAGGCTAACTGTCATTCCAGAATTGGAGGACATTTCATGTCCCCCATATAAAAAATCTAATAATCCATGCCCAAAATGCTAAAACATGCACTTGTTGTGTTAAACATACTTGTATTGAGACAAAATGTATATAAAGTTGTAGAAAAAGTGGTTTCAAAATATTATTTAAATTATCAAATAGCTCTCGAACATCCCCTAAAATGGCATTTTTCTCTTGTCCCCGCTTCTTGGTGACCAACTTGCATGTCAAATATAACATTTAAAATAGGGATTTTATTTACTATTTTTGGTATTATTCTATTGATATATGTCTCTTGTAATGGTCAAATCAATTTGTTAAATCATAAACATATTTTAGATAACAGTAATTTTGCACAGAAGGTGTGTCCCTCAACATGCGTTCAACCCTGTTACCCAAACCTTTTTTGATTGGCACAGGAAGTGAAAAAACTGTAAATCAGATGACACAGTGGAAAGGACATCAGCAAGCCATGTGCTCGTGCCATGGGTAGACCACAACTAAGTCCTCTTTTATTTTTCATATGTTTACAATCTTTTCAGTCTTAAAAGAGTGTGGCACTCTGACCCACTCAGCCCTGTTACTGATATTATCAGAATAAAGCATATTATTTTCAAAGTTATCTTTCTTGCATTAGATATCCAAGTTTGTCCTTGCCTTGAAAGTAGCATTACATGCTACATCTAGCAATACTTCCTGAGGTTAAAGCTCAAATTAGCATTGATTTTCAACCCTGTTACTATAATTAGAGTAACAGGGTAATTCTTCATTGGAAAATATTAATTTGATGCCTAGCTGGGCAAATCACTTTTTTTGATGGTTTATTATCTGTTTTTCCTAAATACATAAAAATAAATTATAAAATAAAAGGTTCATTTTTCAAAAATGTTGGTGTCTAAATTGTCCTCCAATTCTGGAATGACCCGCATATTGTTTACCCAGTACTTGTACTCTTTAATCTAAATTCAAAAATGATCAATTATAATAATTAAATGTCATGGCAGCTTTTAGATCTTCAGCATACTGAAATCATCGCAGAACCAACATGGCCTGTTTGTGTCTAATTAAGAAAGGTTCAAAGTGCTATACGCAATAATAAGCATCGTAAAAACATAGAGAAGTTTGAGAAAAATAATGATATAAAAAGTTATTGTTAATTGTTATTGCTATTCTACAATCGGCTACCAGCAGCAGCAGCAACAATATTGGCATATTTTCAGCGTTCTCTTATTGTGTTTACCTCTGTTTTACCGCACTAGTTGGCAGGCACACAATGGATATTTTGAAGTATTATGAGTGTCTGGAAAGTCCCAAACAATGTCCGGATAAATTAGGTCTGAACACGTGATGAAGAAGTCACTAAAACCTGATTTATAAATATTTTACAGTGTTGTTTTTGTTCTGCGGGCCAGTATAAAACAGGCTTCTTATCAGGAAGTGTTTTCCCTGCGTCTTTTGGCCCTCAGCCTGATGACCACTTCCTGTTACCTCCTGATGGAAGCTGCTAACACAAAGCAGGTAAACAAATTACAACCACAGCAATGTCCAGAAACAGAAATCTGCATAGAGAGTCTGTAGAAAGAAGAAGATTGTGGAACTTTTAAACTTTTTAATGCTATTTTATTTCTATTTCAGAAATAATTTGGACTGTTTATTTCTTGTGTCTTAATTTCTCTCATTGCCTTGTTTTTTTATGCTGCTGCAACACAAACATTTGGGATCAATAAAGTACTTTACTACTGTCTATCTATCTATCTATCTATCTATCTATCTATCTATCTATCTATCTATCTATCTATCTATCTATCTATCTACTGTATCTATCTATCTATCTATCTATCTATCTATCTATCTATCTATCTATCTATCTATCCATCCAGTGACGTAACAAGGCTGTGATTGGCCCCGGTGCAAATATTGTTTTGGGCCCCCCCCCCCCCATCGCCCGCTGATGCGCTCACACACGCACGGACATACACTCTCTCTTGTCCTTTCTCTTTTGTGCTTTGGTTTGCTGTACATTATAAATGCAAGCTATTACATTTTTTATAATGCTGCCGAACTTGCTGCTGCTAGCTACAGTACAGTACAGGTTGATTAAACGGTTCGCTCGTCACGCAAAGTATCACATGACATGAAAGGGAGCAAGGTCATTGGACAGACGAATTACAAATTAATTTAGGTTGCTAGGTTACTTTGAAGACTGCGTGAACCGGTCAATGCCATTGGGGCCCCATGCATGGGTTGCACCGGCTGCACCGTCGATAGTTACACCACTCTATCTATCTATCTATCTAAGTGTTTTGGTTTCCATTTGTAGCTTGGGAAGTATCGACCAATCACCATTGAGCGGGTTATATTTGAATGCAGGTAAACAGAGTCCAAACAATACAATTTTTGGTCACCCTAGGCCTTGAATTTAGCTTTTTTTTGCTTAAAATGTGTAGTAAACTGGCTACTTCTGTTCGTAAAGACCTCGTTTCTCGACTCCTTCTCCTTTATGACGCCTCAGGTTTCTAAAACAGACTGTAAACAATGAGCCGCTCGTAGAGGAGGAAGCCTTGGCCCGGATATCTGCTGGCCAAAAATATTGACCATTGCCCCCAGAGGCTTATTGTCATCACATCAGTTCAGAGTGCTGCTATTTAAAACTACTCACTGTGTCCAATCTTAAGGCAACGTGTGTCTTTCATATGTTGTAATTTGTCTCCATGTTTCTGCAGCAGTTATATCCCACAAATCGGGCCCGGCGCCACGAGGGGGCAAAAGGGGGCATTGCCCCCTCAGTTGTATTCTTTGCCCCTTCACCTTGAGCATCATTCATCCATCAAAAATTACAATAAAAGTCACAATTATAAAATAACTTTAAATAATTATTTCCCCCAATACAAGTTACTATGTTTAGATCAGATATGTGGGCAGGCAGTCAAGCAACGTGTAAAAAAGCCTCAACCCCAAGTGAGCTTGTAGTCTTATGTTAGCATGTATGCTAGCTGTAAACACAGTCGGATGGGTGACCAAAACGTCCCCGTTTTCTGGGCAGAGTCCCCGTTTTCGGTGGCTGGTACCCGGTTGAGACTCCGGAAAATGTTCCCGTTTTTGAACGTGCGTTAAAAAAATAGAGCAAGGGGAAATCAAATGTTATATGTCAGCAAAAACAGAGTAACAGTGTTGTGCCTGTTTGTAGCGTTAGCGTATTTCTTCTTCTTCTACTACTTCTTCTTCTTCTTCTTCTATTTTCTTTAATGGCGAATCGCTTCCACTTGGAGCATATATCACCACCTACTGTTGATTTATTAAATGTTTATATTAAATCCTCGTCCTCAGACCAGTGTTTTTGAGGAACTTGAAGATCAGCTTGTTTACTTCATTTCTTGATTTACTTTCGTATATTGACTTGAAATCCATGTCCTTGATGTTATGTTGTTCCATTGCAGTTTTCAGAATGAGTCTTTGTCTGTTATAATCCGGGCAGCTAAAAAATACATGATGTAATACAATACGGTTGTACATCTAGTGACGGATTTTGGAACATTGATTCGATTTTTCTCATGGCAGTTAGACTCTAGAGACAAACCAGGGGACTTTATTTTTATTTTTAATCTGTGTCTGTCCATTTGGTGTAGTATTTGATCCAATATTACATTCGGATTATATATTAGTCACTTTCATATATGAAATGTCAGGTTTTAGGCCTTGATTTGAACATTCAATCCTGAAAATAAAAAATCAACCAGATTAATGTTTCTTTAATCCTAACCTGACTAGAGGTAAGTAGATCTGTATAGGAAGACGAGTTAAAGGATAGAGGAGAAAATGTTATGGTATAATTACAGAGCCTGTCAATTTATAAATTGAGGAAATCAATGTTAACCAAAATGCAGCCATCTGATAATGTACTATCTGTTATTAAAGATCAGAGGAAAACAACAGAACGAGAGGGGAAAATCCGGAATAAAAATAAAGAAGCAAAGAGATTGTAGAGCAGTGAGAAGGAAAAAAGCTTGGTGTGTCAAATCATTACATTGCCAGTATTTTTCGTTGTTGTGAAAAAAAATCGTCCCCTCGGATTTTTTAACAGCCCCCTCAGTCATTTAATCCTGGAGCCGGGCCTGCCACAAATGTCAGTATGGCGGCCAAAAATGAAAGCACTTGTCCTCCGTTTCATACTTTTTAACTAATTGCATTGACATCCCTGTTAAGTAATACAGCAGTTGTTGTCTAACATCATGCCAGAGATAATCAGGGTCAATGACTTCACTAACTGAGTTAATTAAACTGCTATTAAAAAAAATTAACTGTATAACAACCACTGTACAGAAACATGGTGTCATCAATAAAGGGAGGCAACTCTTCACCTAAAGACAACAAGGTGTGGACAAACTCAGCTGTTTCTAAGCATTTTTTGGTCTTTCAGCATTTTTGGTCACTGCAAACGGGTGGACGGGGCGGGGGGAGGGCGGGGGGGGAGAGACACTATGCACGTGCTTGTGAACTGTCAATGGGGGGGGAGGGTACACTGTGGACCTCTGTGGACCTCTGTCGCCTGTCAGCGCAATTTACATGATGGCGTTTAAAAAATATAATAATAACGGGCGGTGCCGGCCGTCAGCGAACCGAGCCGGCCTTTCTGCGCGACTTGGTCACTCAAATGCGGGACATAGTCTCAATTTGTGGGACGCGGGACAAATGATAAAAATGCTGTGTGTGCATTCTCGGACAAAGCAGGACACATGGTCAGCCTACACACACACACACACACACACACACACACACACACACACACACACACACACACACACACACACACACACACACACACACACACACACATACCATGTATACATCACTTCAGGGGACATTACATTGACTTACATGCATTTCCTGGAGACTTATCCTAACCTTAACCATAACCAACACATGCCTAACCCTAATCCTAATCCTAACCAAGTCTTCACCCTAAAATTAATGATTCCCCCTTATGGGGACCTCCAATTTGTCCCCATAAGGGAGGCGAGTCCCCACACGTGACTGTGTAAACAGATTTAGGTCCCCACAAGTATAGTAATGCTAGGCCACACATACACACACACACACGGTGCTGCCCCTCACACACACACACACACACACACACACACACACGCTTCAAATCAAGTTGCATAAATACTTGAGCTAGGCCTACGTTTTTATTAGAATTACTGTGATGTATGTTTTCGTCATTATTACAACAAATACACACTTGCAACTGATAACACTGGCAATGATTTTATATTTATTAGACTATTAAAAAAAAAGCATGCTTCAAAAAAGTGGAGACTCCAAAGAAGTGGGGGGGGGGCAGCGATCCCCCGCGTCCAACGACCACTACACCACTGCCTATAACTGATTTTAAGTAATGCAACTAGCGTTATGTTTCATCATGCACAGGATCGTTTGGTGACCCTCGATGAAATGGGAATGCTGCTTAATTTACAAGGACGTTTTCTGTAATTGTTTGCATGTTCAGAAGTGTGTGTTCAACTGACTAAAAGACTACATTTAGAGCTTCGTGAATTGTGAATTTTGAGCTAAATTCTGGGGGACATTAAGTGTGGAGTTAAAGTTTGTGGAAAGATGTATTAAAGAGGAAATAATCTCACAAAACAAAGGAGTCCAATGGAGGCCTTTGCAGACCATGCTCAAAAACTTTAATAATATACTGTAATCCAACATTTTTGGACTGTCATTTGAAAAATATTGGTATCGTTGTATGCTGAAAACTATCCTAACTTCCCACACATGTTCAAAGCTATTCCTAAATGTTATATTTGTTCTAACTGTTATTATGATTTTTGTAAGGCCCCTTGTTGGTCGTCTCTCCTGGGTGTAAATCTTTAAAAGGTCCAGGCCTCCATATTGTTACACTAATGATAGAACAATGACTTTGTCCTCAAGCATGATTGCCACAGAGAAAATATGGTAACATTAGTAAACAAACACACACATCTTTCACGAAGAACACTTTAGACAACACATAAATACTCTGATGGATTTTGGTGTTTATTTATTAGTTAATTGCCGCAGATTTGAGGAGGAAAAACATCACAACAACTATGAAAACACTTGGAGATCTGACCCTGGATGACCTTAATCGGTAAGTGACCTATTCTTTCCTATATATGATTTACTGGGACATTTCAGATTGTTTCTCCACATCTTGAAGTCCAAAAATCAGCGGTCGATCTTCATTATCAGCCTGTTGTTAATAATCTTTGATCACATCTGTTATCACAACCTCCCAGCCGTGGTTACAGATATTTATCACCTGTGATGAGTTCAAAGTCTCCGCCATAAAAAAGACCTTTCATGTGTCGAGCCTCACCTGCTTAGTGTAAAAAAACTATGTATTAGTGATATTTCACAGTGTTTTCTTTGCAACACCTGTCTGTATTTCTAAGTGAAATCTGGCTTGTTGTGTCCTGGATCATTATTGTTTCTCTCTTATGTTTTCCATCTGTCTTATCAAAATTGTCCCGTATGAGTGAGTGAACCTGAAGAGATAAGAGGGCACGACGGCGTGATAAATGTTGTTAATTCTCTGATGTTTTACAGCATCAAAGAATGTGTTTCCAAATGAACTTTATGTTAGCTCTAAGCAAACTACAATGTGGCTGCTGTACTGAACCGTCATTAGGCCTTTTTTACAGCCGATATGTGACATAAACACTAAGAAAAATGTCAAATTGAATGAAGTGATGGATGAATTCAGTTAATCTGCTTCAGTTTCAGGTTCTTGGTGTGCATAAATAGAAATCTAGACAGAAAAAGTCCCCAGTAAACATACTTTATATGTATTGACAAAGTTATGAAGCTAAGACTTTACACTGCAAGAAGTTAAGCTACCATACGGAGAAATAACGTTTGGTTACTAAATCTACTTTAAAGTATTTAAAACTACTTTGAATTGTCAATTTACCTTTGATACCAAAATATAATGTCAAAAAATAATCGTTTGACTGAAAAAAAGTGGCTTTACTTGTCAGTTTCATAACATATGTCTTTCTTAACACTAATTTGCCCCTTTTTTTGATGGTATGAACAAAACACGAGACATTTCTTGAATTAAAGAGGTTTGAATACAGTAGAGAATCAATGGTAAACATATATAAACAGTCATTCCTTTCCCATTTTCACGAGTTATCTACACAAAAAAAGTCAAAAATGAGCTTGAATCACGATGCAAATATGAGTGAAGTTGGACTAACTGCAATACACTGCAAAAAGTATTCAGTTTTATGTAATGTGGGGGTCATGACGCTCCTAGCAGAGACTTTAAAGTGTTGCAACTTCACTCCGATTACTTCAAACCTCTCTATCTTCTTCAGTATCACCACTTCCTGTTCACGCAGCGGTCCAGGACACTCTGTGAGGTGAAGTTGTTGGTGTTCTCTGCTTTTCTTTTTGTCTGTAGTCTGTAGCAAGAGTATTCTCCCCCGGCTGATAACACGTAGATAATGCACGTAGGGAGGAGGAGGATCATATTTGATGATAACAATTCTGACAAATACACAAATATGACGATGGCCAGCAAACTTCTGAGAATAGGTCATTAATGAGCTATTTACGGCCTATGAACAGTGTGTTTTACATGATAAGAACAGGGTTGGGGCTTTGTTTGTAATTGGACAATACCTTTAAGGGTGAGGGGATTAGTATATAGATAATTGCCTTGACACAGGGTTCAAAACAAGTGTGTAATACGGAGACAAAACCTCAGACTTCCTGTGTTCATTAGTGGAAACAAGCTGTGACAATATTTTTTAGTTCTCTACTTTATTTTTTCTCTTTGGGGATTAAAGATTTTGCTGCTGATTTGACTGAAAGGTGAGTTTTATTTCACACTCTTAACACGGTGTACCTTTATTAATATGATTAAAACACATTTTTAGTAAAAAGAAAGACATGGCAGTAATGTAACATCACTTACTTTTTAACACCTAATACATTGTGATAATGGAGACATTGAAACTTATCTAAGAGAAAATGTGTATTTAAGTCCTATTTTACACGTTGGGTAGTGTTGCGCTTAAGAAATAAGTCCTACAACAACATTGTATTTGGACAAAGGAAATACAAACGTATCACCTGCTGAAATTTTGTTTTTCTCCAGCTGTTTTCACCCCCAAAAAAGCTTACATAGAACAATTAAAAACAAGATTTGGATCAACTGAGTTATTTTTTCCCTTCTGGGCCTCCGTAGAATTCTTCCACATTACCTAAAACTTAATTTATTGTGATAATTGTGAAAAATAAGAGGAACAATTTGATCTCTGTTGAATGTATTTACGGTAACACTATATAAGGTATATTAAAGGGATAGTGGAAATGGAACCTCAAATAGTTTCGTTTTAACTTATATACAATCATAATTACGTACCAAAACAATCACACCTGATTAAAAAAATATAATAATTGCCTTACGCATGTTAGAAGCACTTTATTGCAGCTTCCCCGAAGTTTTTTAGAAACGAAATGTTCGACTCAGCCAAACCGGAAGTGACGAAAACTCAGGAAGACGATACGATAACAAACCATGGCGTCTATGCAGAATGAACGTGGAAGGGCAAATATACCAGACAAAGAAGAAGGATTGTACGAGGTATCCAGTGATGATAGCGAGTCAGAAACATCCTCTCGGCTTTCCTACGAAAATGTCGTTTTAGGAACTGAATCTGAATCCGGTTCAGTAAGCGACGATGGTGACAATATTGAGCCAGACGATGGACCATTACGTCCTTATTTGTTCGAGCCCGAGGTGATGGTTCACGGCATGGGCAATGGCGAGGATGACCAGGACCAGGCGCCAGATGATGCACCCCTACGCACAAATAATCTTGACTGGTAAGTCCCTAAGCATAGCTCACGCATCTTAAGATCACCTGTAGCCTTTACAAATATTAATCATTGTTAACCAGTTAAGCCCGAAGGTCCCCCCAGTGGACCCCTCCCACAGTTTTGTTTCTCTCACATGTCTCAGGGCTTCTTAACATTTATGAAACTATTAATGTTTCATACCCTTTTAAAGGTAAGAAACTCCGCTAACTGACAATAAGAACAATTGTTAGCTAGAAAAAACACAAGAGTAATACCAAGCCTTTGAATTAGCATTGAGCGAAACAATGCTAACTAATGCTAACGCTTTTTTACACACAACACACGGTAGAAATGCCCTTATTACTATCTTAACTGCACAAACAAGATATACGATTTAAAGCTGAGACTCCACAGATTCCACACATGTAATGTCATCACTGTAAGACCTCGAATTCCTGGAGCTATCAGCCAGAAAAGAGAAAGTAAACAACATCCGGTTCCAAAAATATTACAATAATTACGTCTTACCTTTTTTGATTTGTGATCAAAATTGTGTTCAACGGAATAAAAACGCATCTCAAGGTTAATCCAATGTCGTTGTGTCACGTAGAATTTTTTACTGATAATCAATCATCATATTTATGGAAATATACTCGGCTATTCACATGCAAATGCTATTGAATGTCCGCCATTGTTTGTGCCCGTCTTCCTATGCTCTCGTCATCATCCGAAGATTCCCGAAGTATTTCGTTTCATTGAGAGGGCGCAGTCAAATTGAAAATAAAATGAAACTAGGCGCATGAAATTAATAAAAATGGTTTATTATGCTTATTTTTAATAAAAATACATAAGTTAAACCCAAAATTCGCGGATTTCCACTATCCCTTTAAGGTACATCAATTCACCATCAACTAATTGTTAGTTAACATGCATATTAGCAGTATATTGGCTCTTTATTAGTCATTATAAAACGGACAAGTCAAATCAAGCAATCTGATTGGTTCTTAGCCGTGATATAATGAGCGTATATCACGGGTAGAATTGTAGTTACTTTTCACAACAAGTCGGTATCCCTCCGCGTCTGAGAAAAGCTACAACCGTTACAACTGTTACATTACGGCCGTTACGAAACTAACTAACTAACAAAGCTTAAGATGGAAACATGTAAGGGATAATGTGCAGCAAGGACGTATTGCCCGTTGTTCAGGACGCTCACATCTGCAGAAAGAAGTCCGGTCGATATATATATACAGTTTGGCTGAAAAGCAAACTGGGACAAGAAAACAGCGGAGAAGTAACCGGGCAGAAACCCTCCTTTTTACGCAGCGGTCCAGACATAGACATCAAACGGCAAAACATATTCAGTGTGCAGTTACTTTGGCATTAGGGCAGGGATATCTAGATACTTTCCAAGGTTTAACATCATGAATTGTGCTACTTTTAAAGCAAGCAACGATGTTTTCAAATCTGTAATAAAAAAGGTCCGCAAAAACGCTATCGAAGCCGTTCGTACCGCTTCGCGTCGGGCCGAACCACGCCCCTTAGCTGTCACCATATACCACGGCCTGCTGAAGTGAGCTATTGCTTAATTATAAAACACTTATTAATGCCTTATTCTACATGACCATATTCTACAACTAGGCCATTAGTTAAGAGTTAATAACCCTCTAATGAGTGCTTATATATTGTACGTAAGGAAGTTGTTGTACATGAGAGGGTCTTATATGCTCAATATGCTGTAGCAGTACCACACGAATAGTAATTCTCTCATAATTACACCTAGCAAATGTGGTCTATTCTTATGTAACAAGACATGAAACTACAAGAGTTAATTGTGTCAAAATAACTCAAAATGTGGTATTTCTAACTCAGAATATGTTCACCAATAAACTATGTAGTTTGGCTCTAATATGAATGTTAATGAACAACTAGTTGATGGTGAATATGTGTACCTTAATCTAAAATGTTACCCTTGTTTATTATCATAGGGAATAAAACTCATGCACGGTGGAAAGTTTCTGACCTTGGTGTAATCAGATCATTGTTCCAGTAATTATCACATATCAAGCTATCCATATTAATACCTGAGCATGGTGTGATACAGTTGGATTACTCTGGTTTATTACAGTCATTCAGATGAGCTGGCGGTCTGACTGTTTCAATAAGTAATAATCATTCACAGTTACGCACCATTTGGGAATTTATCCGATTACATCCTCATAACTGGGAGGTTTTCCCATGATCCTGGTATTACTCCCTTTTAATTATGAGTAGACACTTCAATGAGATTGCAATGAAACCAGTGAGTAACCCCCCCCCCCCCCGTAATTCTCAATGACTCACACAAAATCACATGCTCTCGTTCATACAGTCTCTTTCAGTTTGTCTGGTGTTTCCTTGATTTACCTTGACAGATCGATCAGTTTGAGGTCAGAGTAGATGTTTTTAAGGCAGGTTTTGGGGATAATGTGGAAAATCTAAGGCATATAAAACACAACATGTCAACAAAGTCATAAATCAGGCTCAACAGTGCAGTTTGTTGTTCACAGAGAGGGAATTGGGAAGACAGGAAATAACCATATCAATAATGTGTTAAAGTTACAGATTTGAGCAATTTTCTGGTCTTTTTCTTCACTTAAAAACTGAAACGTTGACTTTAATGTTTTATGTCAACAAACTGTGTTATATTGATATTAAAGGTCACCTATCATGCTATGTTTAGGCAATAGCATAGGTCTCAGATATATAACAATATATAAAAAACATGTCTATGAAGTGTTTTGCTCAAAATACCAAACAGTTCATCCATTCTAGCTAGGGGTGTAACGGTTCACAGAAGTCACGGTTCGGTTCGTACCTCGGTTTGGGGGTCACGGTTCGGTACAACAAGAAATAGCAAAAAAAGTCCCAAATGCATAATTTCTGGTTTGTTGTTATTTATGTTTGAACAGTAGTGCAAGTTTCAGTTTAAAAATAAGGAACTCTGACATTTTGAATAATGAACTGTATTAAACAGTTAAAAACAAACCATACACAGTACACTCAGATGGCCATATTATCTATAATGGCTGATGTCAAACAAAAAGGTTTCATCAAGCTGTAAAACTAAAAAGAATGTCTTGAAAATATTACATCCTAAATAATAAGAAAGTGTTTCAAGAGCGCAAAGCCGTTGAAAAACATATGCCAAAAGTTTCCGTTATTTCTTTTGTTCTCTCGGCTCTCATGTCTCTTGGCTTATTAAAAACAGCAGGGATCAGCTGTTGAACTGCTGTTGTCTTTTGCCGGGCTCCGGTGATTGGCAAATCTGGGTGATGCCTTCTGATATGATTTAGCATGTTTGCCGTATGTTTCCATTAGCATACCGCACCGCTGTCGAACAACGCCGACACACCGTCCTCGTACAATCCACCACTCGTCCGATCCACCACTCGCACTCTTCATCGTTGTTGTAGTCCACAGGGAACCCGAAATGTTCCCACACAGCTGATTTAAAAGAAGCAGGTGGGTTCTAGCTCCTGTGTGTTATCTGAAATCGCCATACTAAC
Source organism: Gymnodraco acuticeps (assembly GCF_902827175.1). Lineage (NCBI taxonomy): Eukaryota > Metazoa > Chordata > Actinopteri > Perciformes > Bathydraconidae > Gymnodraco > Gymnodraco acuticeps. The sequence continues at coordinate 38,888 of NW_022990509.1, forward strand.
TTTTCTTCTTCTTGTAGTTTGTTCGTTTTGTTGTTGTGTTTCTTCTTGTTCTTCATTTGTTGTTTAAGGGCGGCTGGCAAACAGCTTTTAGGCGCAATACCGCCCACTGGATTATATATAGTGTAGTGGATACTGCCCTGAATGACAGATTTTTTTCCCACTCGTAAAAAAAAAGGCGTATTCGTCGTGTGACTGCGTGTGCCGAACCGTGACGTCCGAACCGTGACGGTACGGGACGAATACGGATACCGTTACACCCCTAATTCTAGCCATGCCTCATATCCCTCTATTTCACTTCCTGTTTCAAAAGTGCTGATTTGGGGTATAAAGCTTTAAAAAAATAAAAATAAAAAGGAGGGGTCTGAGCTCACGCGGGACCCGGCAGCTACTGTCTAAACTAAATTCTGCCGTGATGAAACGCCATATCATGGATTATCAAGGATCTGAAACAGTCTGGAGCTCAAAGGCTTTCTCTCTTGCCGGTTATACCACAAGGTGAGTTCCTTTTTACTTCCTGCTTCTTCACACACATGCTCTCCAGTACAGGTTAGCTCTGAGTGTTAGCGATGCTAATGTAAACACCGACCATATTACGTCCAAAACAGTCGAGCATTGTTTCTGATAGCAACGTTTCTGATTGGGCCGTGGGTCCACATTTCAGATATTACGTCATATCGGACGACAATCTGGATCAGCTCCGTTGTTCCCCGTTTTTAGAGATTTGGGTACGGAGGAAAAGAGAGAGGGTTTTATTTTCTGACGCTGCGTGAGTTCCCCGACACACATGCATGATAGGTCCCCTTTAAATTTAAATAAGGTTCAACGTAATATTATTGCTTTCGACTAACCTAATACAGTTAGTTGACATGATACATTTAATTCAACATATCAGTTTTGTCAGTGCAGTAAAATAGCTTACAACCTACTTTTATGTTTTGGACAATGCACATTTGTTTTTCTTATACTCTTGCTTTCAGAGGAACAAATCTGAGAGAATATGGAAAATGTTTAGCATCAAAAACGAACAACAACCTCAACAGCAAGTCATATTGATCCATAAGCATGAATTTCACTTCAATGTCACAAACCAGACTCTGGAAAACTTGGCAAAAACATAGTTAGTTATTTGTTAAAGTAACCGATCTGCGCGTACAATTTTGAATCAGTAGACTATAGTGTATTTTTTGTTTTGCTAAGAGCCTACACTACTGTTTTATATATTAACGTTGCATATTGTACAATTAACATTAAACCTCCAAAGAGCAAATTCAATATTATTGAGGCAGCTATTTCTCAGAAAGTTCTTTATGCAAAATAAGATCTCAAAAAGTGGCGAGGGCCTAAATTGACACCTAAGTTATTTGATCTTATCAAACCCTGGTTAGCAAGTGTTTTTGTTTTAGTGTGTTTTGGCTAACGCACATTTTTTTGTTTAACGTCACATAGTTACTGTTCAAAATAACCTTCCAAAGTGCAATTTCAATATTATTGAGGCAGCTGTTTCTCAGAAAGTTCTTAGAAATCTATGCTTTTGAAATAAATAAGATCTCAAAAAAGTGGCGAGGGCCTAAAGTGACACCTAAGTTATTTGATCTTATCACACCCTGGATAAATGAATCTTGGAATACAACTCTTGCATTCACAAAAACAAATTCCTGCAGCAGACTATTTTTACCCATTGAAGTGCACTGCTGCAGCCGACCTTCAGGAGTGTTTCCCATCCTGAAAAGCTACTTGATTTCCACTTCATAACAATGTCCTGCCCTGTCCTGTCCTGTCTGTCCCGGTCACATCCTCCCTATCCTGCCCATCGGTACAATATCTTCCAAATGCTCTTTGGGGGCGGAAAAGTCTCAGCTGAAAGTTGCAGGTTCCAGATATCAGTACGAACAATGGTCCAAAGGATAAGGCAGGATTTATCAACAGGAGCTTCATAATTGCTGTTAATAATTACAGTCGTGATAAGAGGCGGCAGAGGTGGCATTTCTTGATGGAAAAGCTGTCTGAGGGGCCATTTGAACTCCAGGAGCAAGAGGAGGAAGAAGAGAAAGTGGAGAGTGTGGATTTGAGACAGATTAGGACATTTTCAGGTAGGATATAACACTTATTCAGATAAGGAAATGTTGCTTTTTGAAGGCATTTGGGTGTGAAGTCTTTACACTTTTCCCTTGTTCATGTGATGTGTGTTTCTTTCCGTTAACTTTCAAGTGGGAACTAAGTATTCTTTTGTAAGTTTCTGTGTTTCTCTTATTTTCCTACGATGCTGTTATGATTGGCTTTGAATAAGAACATATGAAGGATAGACCATCTATTTCTATTTATTTATTATATATATATAAGATTATTTTCTTCTCCGTGCTCCTTTTCGGGTATGGTGTGTTTATAGAGACATGTTTTGTACATAATTGTTATACATTAAGTTGTGCATATTGATCGGGAACAAATAAAAATGAAATGAAATATCACAGGATCTTTATAAGTAGACAGAATTCCAGGGAAGCTGCTACCATCGATTTGGGGAAAAGTTCAGTGGTAAAAACCTCTGAGGTGTTCCTGTTTCTACATCTCAAAAATAGCCTGACACCAGAGGTGGGAAGTAGTGGAGTACACATACTTTGTTACTGTACTTAATTACATTTTTCTTGTATCAGTACTTTACTCCACTACTTATTTTTCTGACCACTTTTTACTTTGACTTCTCACATTTTGAACTCAAATACCTGTACTTTCTACTTCTCACATGTTGAACACAAATACCTGTACTTTCTACTTCTTACATGTTGAACACAAATACCTGTACTTTCTACTTCTCACATGTTGAACACAAATACCTGTACTTTCTACTTCTTACATGTTGAACTCAAATACCTGTACTTTCTACTTCTTACATGTTGAACACAAATACCTGTACTTTCTACTTCTTACATGTTGAACACAAATACCTGTACTTTCTACTTCTTACATGTTGAACTCAAATACCTGTACTTTCTACTTCTTACATGTTGAACACAAATACCTGTACTTTCTACTTCTTACATGTTGAACTCAAATACCTGTACTTTCTACTTCTTACATGTTGAACACAAATACCTGTACTTTCTACTTCTTACATGTTGAACTCAAATACCTGTACTTTCTACTTCTTACATGTTGAACTCAAATACCTGTACTTTCTACTTCTTACATGTTGAACCCAAGTACCTGTACTTTCTACTTCTTACATGTTGAACACAAATACCTGTACTTTCTACTTCTTACATATTGAACTCAAATACCTGTACTTTCTACTTCTTACATGTTGAACTCAAATACCTGTACTTTCTACTTCTTACATGTTGAACTCAAATACCTGTACTTTCTACTTCTCACATGTTGAACCCAAATACCTGTACTTTCTACTTCTTACATGTTGAACACAAATACCTGTACTTTCTACTTCTTACATGTTGAACTCAAATACCTGTACTTTCTACTTCTTACATGTTGAACTCAAATACCTGTACTTTCTACTTCTTACATGTTGAACTCAAATACCTGTACTTTCTACTTCTTACATGTTGAACTCAAATACCTGTACTTTCTACTTCTTACATGTTGAACTCAAATACCTGTACTTTCTACTTCTTACACGTTGAACCCAAATACCTGTACTTTCTACTTCTTACATGTTGAACTCAAATACCTGTACTTTCTACTTCTCACATGTTGAACTCAAATACCTGTACTTTCTACTTCTTACATGTTGAACCCAAATACCTGTACTTTTTACTTCTTACATGTTGAACTCAAATACCTGTACTTTCTACTTCTCACATGTTGAACTCAAATACCTGTACTTTCTACTTCTTACATGTTGAACCCAAATACCTGTACTTTCTACTTCTTACATGTTGAACTCAAATACCTGTACTTTCTACTTCTTACACGTTGAACCCAAATACCTGTACTTTCTACTTCTTACATGTTGAACCCAAATACCTGTACTTTCTACTTCTTACATGTTGAACTCAAATGCCTGTACTTTCTACTTCTTACATGGTGAACCCAAATACCTGTACTTTCTACTTCTTACATGTTGAACTCAAATACCTGTACTTTCTACTTCTCACATGTTGAACTCAAATACCTGTACTTTCTACTTCTCACATGTTGAACTCAAATACCTGTACTTTCTACTTCTCACATGTTGAACTCAAATACCTGTACTTTCTACTTCTTACATGTTGAACCCAAATACCTGTACTTTCTACTTCTTACATGTTGAACTCAAATACCTGTACTTTCTACTTCTCACATGTTGAACTCAAATGCCTGTACTTTCTACTTCTTACATGTTGAACTCAAATGCCTGTACTTTCTACTTCTTACATGGTGAACCCAAATACCTGTACTTTCTACTTCTTACATGTTGAACTCAAATGCCTGTACTTTCTACTTCTTACATGGTGAACCCAAATACCTGTACTTTCTACTTCTTACATGTTGAACTCAAATACCTGTACTTTCTACTTCTCACATGTTGAACTCAAATACCTGTACTTTCTACTTCTCACATGTTGAACTCAAATACCTGTACTTTCTACTTCTCACATGTTGAACTCAAATACCTGTACTTTCTACTTCTCACATGTTGAACTCAAATACCTGTACTTTCTACTTCTCACATGTTGAACTCAAATACCTGTACTTTCTACTTCTTACATGTTGAACTCAAATACCTGTACTTTCTACTTCTTACATGTTGAACACAAATACCTGTACTTTCTACTTCTCACATTTTGAACCCAAATACCTGTACTTTCTACTTCTTACATGTTGAACTCAAATACCTGTACTTTCTACTTCTTACATGTTGAACTCAAATACCTGTACTTTCTACTTCTCTCATTTTCCAAACAGCTGGTTCCTTTAGTCTGAATGTGTGTTTGGTGGCGTGATCATTATTCTTTAGAGTCATTGCGTGCCTATTGATTTGAACACGATCCGTGTATCCATCATTTCCTGGTCTTCTCTAAAGAAGAGGGACCAATGGAAACGTTGTCATGTTGCCGTTGTTCAGCATGGAAACATTCATTAGCTAACAATTACATTATTGTTCTATTAATATAAAGGGAGGTCAGGTACTCTTTAAAACAGCTGCTAGTTATGGGTACTTTTTACTAAGTACATTTCAAAGCCTCTTTACTTCTACTTGAGTAAAGAAGTTTAGTCAGTACTTCTACTTTCACCAGAGTATTTTTAAACACAAGTATCTGTACTTCTACTTGAGTAAAGGATGTGTGTACTTTTACCATCTCTGCCTGACACACACGGTGCAGTTGAGGACTCTGCCAAGTCTGTTCCTTTGTTGTTTGCTGTTAATGTTATTTGATAATTGAGGTTCAAAGGCAGCACAGGACCCTCTTCCCTAACTTAATGTGATAAATGGCCCTCAGATCCCCAGAGGGACGAGGCAGCAGAGAGGACACGATGCGTCCTGGAGCTCAGCAGTACGTGGTGGCCCGGCAGCTTTACTCCGAGGACTCCTTCACCGAGAACCATGAGAAGGTTTACCGCCACAGAAAGACCATGTTGGACCACTTCAAGCAGTACTTAACGTAAGAAAAGCATGCAATGCTTGTTTTTATTGGTTTATGTTTCCTAGGAGGGTTCTGACCCGTCATCAGTGCACAAGTAACCTTTGATGTTTGGCCCTGTATAGAAGAGAGTGGGTTAACTTCCTGTTTCATGAGTTAAACGGTATTTTATTATTGTGAAACTTAACTATAACTTCCAGTACAACATAGAAATATACTGTCCATATAGTATTATAACCTAAACTTTATGAAATGCAATTTTGTATTTCTATGGTGAATTATGATCTTCAGATTTTGTAAAGTAAAGAAGAATGTTTGGTTCTTGCTACAAATACTTTTATATTCAAAAATAAAGCTTTGGGTCCAATACTGTTTATGACATTTAAAACATGTAATTTCTCTTGTCTAGAAAGCATGTCCAGAAAGTCATGTTGAGAACTTCGGTTTTTAGTCATGTTTTGGTTCATTTATTTGATCAAATCCATGTAGACAAGGAGAAAATGGGTTTTGGTTGAACAATTCTTAAGACTAAGTGTTTACATCGTTTTTTGACGGATTTCTAACCACTTATCATTTCAAATGATTACATATTTACTTGGTCATAGTAGCAGCAGCCGCAAATATGCAAACATGACACATTTGACCCTGTTCTCCCCTAGTTTAAGCTTTAGTTTAACCCAATTATCTGTCTTGCTTTCCGGCCTCCCACTCACCAAAATGCAACCTTTACTTTGTGTTTCCGTCTATGTATACAATTATATATTTCATACTTACATAGAACTTGCTGATACTTTGAATATGATGTAGTGTCTTTACTTAAATCCACTGGAATCCCTTTGATTATATTTTAGTTCTGTATCCCAAATATCTCATCAGATAAACTTGTTTAAAGCTTCACTGCAGTGAGTGTTTATTTCACATGGGTTTTCTATTTGTTTAGATGTGATGCCAAACGAGCCAAGAATGCTGCTCTCTCTCTGCTGCCCATCATCAGCTGGATGAAAATCTACCAAATCAAAAAGTGGCTGATCAGTGACATCGTGTCTGGAGTCAGCACCGGCCTGGTAGCTGTCCTTCAAGGTAAAAACAATTATCAACTGCAAGTGTTTCACAGAATCTCATCTCTTTAAAGGCAGGGACACACCAAGCTGACACCAAAGAACTCACACAGACGGACCCGACTGTTGCGTCGCCTCGCGTCTCCTGCGTCTTGGCCATGTGTCGCACTGGAACACACCGCAAAGACTTCAGCCGACGGCCAAGAAGCACGTACGAACTGCGCATGCGTGAGTGGCAATACCTCTCCTTACCAGCAGGCGGTGGTAGTGTGTATTCGTCATTCAAAAGAGGCAACAACCGGAAGACAGACTGCGTGATAACCGAGAGAAGAAGAACAGACTGCGTGATATAAACAAACAACGAATAGCGTGTGCGTTCCATTTTCATTCTACAGCGAGAAGCTCATGGAGCTTTCCCGAACCTGTCGAGAGCTGGAGTCAAAGGAAACCTCAGATTTGCCTTCTTAATAGTTTGTTTGAGTCCCTCACTTCCGTTTCGCTTCTCATGCACTGATTCGCTAAGCTGAACAGCCAATCAGAGTCATTTCTTTGACCGACAGCCTTTGGTCGATTGCCCACCGATTCGACATGTAGAATCTGTGGGTTTTCGGCCAAAAAGGTGTCGGCACTCGGCACGGCTGAAAAGACACAACGGCGCGGGACACACCAATCTGAGTAGGGCGACAGGACGCTCATCGTCGGCCTGACATCCATCGACAGCCAAAATCGGCTTGGTGTGTCCGGGGCTTTAGGGAATGGTTTAGTGTCTCTACATGTCTCCATGTTCTAATGTTCAAAAAGCTCTTTATTTTTCTCATACTGCCTGTGCTGCAGCACCTCTTTTCACCCTCTGTCTGAAACCAGTGCCCAGTCTGCTCTGATTGGTTAGCTGGCCGGCTCTGTTGTGATTGGTCAACCTGCTTAGAGATGTCCCGCCCTTTAAACCTATCACGTACAATGTGTTGCCAATAGAAGTGTGAGTGTTACAAAGGGATGTTTTGCCTTTGCAGACCCTTTACATACACTAAAACCTATGACAAACTACAGGACAGACAAAACCCCAAAAAGCTTGATAGGGCCTCTTTAAAAAAACGGTCCAAAAGTCCCCGTTTTTGGCACAATAGCTCAATCGATCCACCGAACACTTATCAGAGACGAGGACTTTCATGACGCAGTTTTACTGTAAGCTCACTCAGACGTATGATAGTGAAATGAAGATGAATCGTTTATCGTTATCAGTAACCTTGTCCCCACGCATCACCTGATCAAGAGAGGTTGACGAATGCATTTGTAACCACGTAGCGTTGGTATCGGTAGAAACAAAAATCCTGTGTTTGAGCATTCCCAGGGAGACAGATCTTGTTACTGATTAGCCTGAAGGGTAATCGAGGGGCTAGAAAATAACTATTTATACTTCTGTACACCTCTTAAAATGAAAATAAATCCTATAACTCGTTGTTTGGCTTGTCCTTATATTCCTTTGTGGCACTGTTTGATCATTAACACTTGATATCTGATAACCTCTCATCTACTGACTGAGTTGATCAAAATGATAATATGTTTATCTTGAGCTGCAGGTCTGGGTTAGTATAATAAAAAGCACCGAAGAATTACAGAGCGTTCCTGTCGGTTTTGAGTGTAATCACAGCTAATAGCACCGATAAGAGGAATAAAGGAAACAACGGCATTATATTATAAATGTGTTCATTATATGCATGTTTTTGTGTCTCAGGTCTGGCGTATTGTCTGCTGGCCTCTTTGCCGCCCTGGTATGGACTTTTCTCCGCCTTCTTTCCCGTCATCATTTACTTTTTCCTGGGCACCTCCAGACACATCTCAGTGGGTAAGACCAGTTTAAATCCTGTCCCTATAGCTGCTTTTAAAAAACTACAACCCAGCTGATCTGCTGTCCACACATCCTTTACTCAAGTAGAAGTACAGATACTGGTGTTTAAAAATACTCTGGTAAAAGTAGAAGTACTGATTAAACTTCTTTACTTAAGTAAAAGTAAAGAGGGCTTTGAAATGCACGTCAAAAGTACCCATAACTAGCAGCTATTTTAAAGAGTACCTGACCTCCCTTTATATTAATAGAACAATAATGTCATTGTTAGCTAATGAATGTTTCCATGCTGAACAACAGCAACATGACAACGTTGTAGAAAGTACAGGTATTTGTGTTCAAAATGAAGAAGTCAAAGTAAAAAGTCATCAGAAAAAATAAGTAGTGGAGTAAAGTACTGATACCAGAAACATGTACTTAAGTACAGTAACGAAGTATTTGTACTCCACTACTCCCCCCCTCTGCAGGTCCGTTCCCGGTGTTGTGTCTGATGATCGGATCAGTCGTCACCCGGCTGGTTCCAGATGTCGGTCCGCCTGCAAACATCACGGGGTTTGAAGGCCTGTCGATGGACGATCAGAGGGTCCTGGTGGCCTCTTCTTTGACCTTCCTCGTCGGCATCATGCAGGTGAAACGCACTACAAATCATCCTCTTTCCACACTGTACAACATCATCCATTATAATAATCCTAAATTAAGTGTATAAGGGCATGAATCCCCTCCAGAAGTAGACATTCTTTTTGGGGATTTTGACCACAGCACTGTGCACACCCTGAGCTATACAGGTGTATGCTCACATAAACCACCACATCCTTATCATTAAATCAACATCATTGCAATATATTGTCCAAAATACAACCTCCTAAGTATTCAAAATCTTTACAGCCATCATGCATTGGAATATGCATCTAAATGACCTTAAAACATGCACAGTCTTTCCCTCTATGCTCCTAATATGCAAAACATGCATATTGATAAAGCACTCTTGACATAGTAAAACATTTATTGATATATTATTACTGGAGTGTATTTTATAGACTTGTACTTTGATCTGTTTTTGTGCGATAGAGACGACGTAATGTTATGTTTGAAACTGCTCAAGGACTGCTGATAGATATGAGATATTAGCTCAAATCTGGCATAGATCTTCAATTGAAACTACATTTCATTTAACCAGAGGTGGGAAGTAGTAGAGTACAAATACTTTGTTACTGTACTCAAGTTCATTTTTCTGGTATCAGTACTTTACTCCACTTCTTATTTTTCTGATGACCTTTGACTTTCTTACATTTTGAACACAAATACCTGTACTTTCTACTTCTTACATGTTGAACTCAAATACCTGTACTTTCTACTTCTTACATGTTGAACTCAAACACCTGTACTTTCTACTTCTTACATGTTGAACTCAAACACCTGTACTTTCTACTTCTTACACTTTGAACCCAAATACCTGAACTTTCTACTTCTTACATGTTGAACCCAAATACCTGAACTTTCTACTTCTTACATGTTGAACCCAAATACATGTACTTTCTACTTCTTACATGCTGAACACAAATACCTGTACTTTCTACTTCTTACATGTTGAACACAAATACATGTACTTTCTACTTCTTACATTTTGAACTCAAATACCTGTACTTTCTACTTCTTACATTTTGAACTCAAATACCTGTACTTTCTACTTCTTACATTTTGAACTCAAATACCTGTACTTTCTACTTCTTACATGTTGAACACAAATACCTGTACTTTTTACTTCTTACATGCTGAACACAAATACATGTACTTTCTACTTCTTACATGTTGAACTCAAATACCTGTACTTTCTACTTCTCACATGTTGAACACAAATACCTGTACTTTCTACTTCTTACATGTTGAACTCAAATACCTGTACTTTCTACTTCTTACATGCTGAACACAAATACATGTACTTTCTACTTCTCACATGTTGAACACAAATACCTGTACTTTCTACTTCTTACATGTTGAACACAAATACATGTACTTTCTACTTCTTACATGTTGAACTCAAATACCTGTACTTTCTACTTCTTACATTTTGAACACAAATACCTGTACTTTCTACTTCTTACATGTTGAACTCAAATACCTGTACTTTCTACTTCTTACATGTTGAACACAAATACCTGTACTTTCTACTTCTCTCATTTTCCAAACAGCTGGTTCCTTTAGTCTGAATGTGTGTTTGATGCGTGATCATTATTCTTTAGAGTCATTGCGTGCCTATTGATTTGAACACGATCCGTGTATCCATCATTTCCTGGTCTTCTCTAAAGAAGAGGGACCAATGGAAACGTTGTCATGTTGCCGTTGTTCAGCATGGAAACATTCATTAGCTAACAATGACATTATTGTTCTATTAATATAAAGGGAGGTCAGGTACTCTTTAAAGCAGCTGCTAATTATGGGTACTTTTTACTTAAAGGTCCCATGTCATGGCCATTTCTACTGATCATAACTCCATTGTTGAGGTCGACTAGAATAGATTTAAATTGTTCAATGTTCCAAACTCACATTGGTTTCTCATACAGCATCTCTGTATAGTATGTGTATTCACTCTCTGTCCTAAACGGCTTGTTGGAGCTCCTGCCCCCCCCCCTCCCTATGAGCCCACTGTGCTCTGATTGGTCAGCTCGCCCACTCTGTTCTGATGAGTCCACCACCGTTACAGCTGAACATCAGTGATTATGTGTTACAATAGCGTTTGTTAGTAACCAGAAAGTGACACCAGTAATGACGAACAGATGAGAATTCTGCGTGGGGTCTGGGTGCCGTGTTGGCGGGACGTTGCGTGGCTCGCTGCTGTGAGGAGCGGACAGTGTGAGCTGGGTTACTGGGGTAGTTTCCTGGTTGCTGCATGGGGTCTGCGAGACAGCGAGACATCACGAATATCAGCCTGAACTCAGCCTGAGCACCATGGGCGCGGGAAGGGGGGGTGCTGAGGGGGCTGCAGCACCCCCATCTGCGAGGCTCCACTAGCACCCGTACCCACCCCGCACCTCCAAACGCCGTGCACCTACAGTGTAAGCACATCACAGTTTTGCCGCTGAGTGTGTGTGTGTGTGAGGAGCTCCACAAATTGGTCCATTGGGTCGTTGTTACGTCACTTGGTTCCCGGAAGAGTTAAATGGAAAAAGAGAAACCTCCAACGAGGCGTTCTGGGGCAGCACAGACAGGTCTTTTCTGTGTTAGAGTTTTACTCGCTACAGAGTGTACTTTGAGGGTTTGTGACTCTGCAGAAAGGTTACATGCAGAAAAAGCTACATAACACACAAGGGGACGGGTAATAACCGGAAAAACATGACATAGGACCTTTAAGTACATTTCGAAGCCCATACTTCTTTACTTTTACTTGAGTAAAGAAGTTTAGTCAGTACTTCTACTTTTACCAGAGTATAACACCAGTATCTGTACTTCTACTTGAGTAAAGGATGTGTGTACTTTTGCCCTCTCTGATCACAACCCCTCTCTTTCTTCCAGCTGGCGATGGGTGTCATGCAGGTTGGTTTTGTTGTGATGTACCTGTCCGATACTCTGGTGTCCGGCTTCACCACAGCCGCTGCCGTCCACATCCTGGTGTCCCAGCTCAAGTTCATTTTGGGATTAACGGTTCCTGGCATCAGCGGACCTCTCTCTCTCATATATGTAAGTTCAGACCATCTCTCTCTCTCTCTGATCACAGTCAATCTTCAAAGGTTTTAGAAATGGCAATGAAATTCTTCTGACCTGAGCTCATCCAACAATGAAAGCCTTCGAAATCTTTGTGTAGCCTTCACCGAACTTGAGCCTTCCTACAACTTTATCCCAGAGGTCTTTTGAAAGCACTTTTCCAACCATGGTGATTTGTTTGCAGTACCATGCACTACTAGTATTGGAATCCTCTAGAAACAGCTGGTTTTATTCTCAAGTAATCAAAATCACTTAAATTGATGTCAGGTGGGGGACCATTGGCCTGGTGTTTGATCTGGAAGTTGATTGGTTAAACCTGAGCAAGTTTATAATGGTTTACTCCAAGGGGCTGATCACTTAACAAACCGGTTATTTCACTTATACATTTTTATTAATTGTCCAGAATTTATTTTGCTTTGATTATGAGGGTGATAATGTGTACATACAGCTAAAAAAAAAGTAAGATTTAATTTATTTTAATTTCCAGGGTGTAATGTGACAAAAGGTTAAGATTGTCACATGATGACTTTCTATAAGCACTGCATGATAAAATACAAAAAGGTCAGGGAGCATTTCAAAGATTCAAGGCTTTTATTGTCATGTGTACATAGGTACAGTGTAGATATGTCAATGAAAGTCTTAGGTCACCGGCTCCTCCAACAGTGCAACACAATAAAACTGATAAAATACTACAAGAAGAGTCTATATAGCCTACAAGTAATTGGAATATGATAGCAATAGCTCACGACAGGCCGTGGTATATGCTCATTATATCACAGTTAAGGGGCGTGGTTCGGCCCGACGCATATTGTGGCAATATGAAAGAAGAATACACACTCTAATTTAAATAGTTTTTATTAGTAAATAATGATGTTCAAAATAAAATAGTCCCTCCGTTGCCTTCTGCACGAAACATAGTGTGAGGTGGTGTGAGCGAACATATTAGACAGAGAGCGTTGATCGATTATTTGGCTATTTATTTACTTTAATGTGTATGCTGCCGTTTATTGTGCAGCCACTGAAAACCTGTCCAGCATCAGTAGCATGGCTTACGTGGTTACGTGTATAGGTTGAGGTTGTTCTAGGGGCTGTTGATTGGCGTGGCGTGAATATTGCTCCACTTTCTCCGGTCCCCGAGATTCGGCTTCCAGTAGCTCTGGAGAGAGCTTTCGCACCTGTGGCCACTAACAGTCATAATTTCTCTGCTTTGTTTAAAGACCCGCATCAGAAAGCTTTTGAATGGTGGTACTTTTCCAGTTGGTCTACCTGCTCTTCACATAGCTCTGCATGTCGTCGTTTAGGTGCTTTTTCTGGAGATAAACACTGCTCAATCCACTCCTCCACAGTAATATGGGCTCAGAACAGTCTCATAATACACACATGCACACAGAAGGATTCAAACTTGTATTTCATGATCCACACTTGTGTTTTTCAATGCACACACAAATGTGTTCCGTTTCATATACATGTAAATAAAATCCAATTACAGAAAAAGGTTTTACATATGTATTTTTGATCCTCACATATTTGTTTTCCGTTTAAATCCTCTGAACAGCTTTCTGTGCACGGATCGCTGTGCATTCGTGTGTGGGTTTTTTGAGACTCCCCTGACGGTCAGCCGATTCGTACTTGTAATTTTTTCTATCTATAGCCAATCAGATGTCTCCTCCATTCTAAGCCAATCACATCAGCGCGCCCCCACGAGGGTATGATTTCTTGCGTTCATGACGTAGCGCTTCATGTACGCATTTTTAACCTTAACATTTTAACCTTAAATGTTTCCATCTTAAGCTTTGTTAGTTAGTTAGTTTCGTAACGTACGTAACGTACGTAATGTAACAGCTGTAACGGTTGTAGCTTTTTCTCAGACGCGGAGGGATACTGACTTGTGAAAAGTAACTACAATTCTACCTGTAATATACACTCATTATATCACGGCTAAGAACCAATCAGATTGCTTGATTTGACTTGTCCGTTTTATAATAGATAAATAATTGGTAAGTTGCAAATAGATAATTGTTATGGATGTTCTTTCAAAAGTGCAGGTGTTTAACAGTTTTATGGCTATGAGTCCTGCATCTGTTTGACCTGACTTGTTGTTTTTCAGACGCTGGAAATCATATTTAACAAGATCACCTCCACCAATGTGTGTGACGTGGTGATCTCCTTGGTGATCATGGTGGTGGTGTTCATCGTGAAGGAGCTGAACGACAGATTGAAATCCAAGTTGCCGTTTCCCATCCCTATAGAAGTTATCATGGTGAGAAACGTAACGCAACACGATCCTGAAGCATGTCTCTAAAGCAGGGGTGTCCAAACTTTTTTCACCGAGGGCCACATACAGAAACATATACGCTCACTAGGCTAGGCTAGGCTAGGCTAGGCTAGGCTAGGCTAGGCAAGGCAAGGCAAGGCAAGGCAAGGCAAGGCAAGGCAAGGCAAGGCAAGGCAAGGCAAGGCAAGGCAAGGCAAGGCAAGGCAAGGCAAGGCAAGTTTATTTATATAGCACCTTTCAACAAGGCAATTCAAAGTGCTTTACAAAAAGGAAAGACATTAAGAAAATGGCATTTAAAATCAGTCATTAAAAAGAAAAGATAATAAAATAAACATTAAAAGAAAAATACATGATAAAAGTTACAGTGCAGTTTAAGATGTGAATAGTTCAATTAAAAACTAGAGGTATTTTGCCTCATAAGTTAAGTTTTAAGTCAGCAAACTCAATCAAATGATGCTTGTTACTTGAATATGCTTTAAGAACCTAAATCCCAGCTCTCCAGATGGTTTACTTTTGTTAGTTATAAGACGTGTTAGCAGCTCATCCCTTAAAACAGAAGCTTCAGATTGATTATAACAAGAGGAAATATGAAGGGTTTATTTCAAGCTTGCTATGTAAATAAGTCATTGGGCTTTTTTTCTTATCAACTAAGATTATGTTAGAACATGTTTTCAACTTTAATTGACAAAATTGGGCTTATTAACACATGAATACTGTGTAATATATTTGAACATATATATTTAAGAAGCACAATATAAGACAAGCAGAAGTTTATTATACTTAAATCATTACACTTTTTGAATTTGCTGAGGGCCGTTTCAAGATGGTCCGCGGGCCGCATTTGGCCCCCGGGCCGTAGTTTCGACACCCCTGCTCTAAAGCCTGAGGAGTAATAATGATACCGCTACTGTTTATCATTAATCAGATCTATGACGTTCTTTTATGACCCGTGTCATTTCAAGGTAAACTACTCACTAACTAACTGTAAGGAGTTAATAAAAAGTGTCCTGATAATTTCTGTGTTTGTCTCGTTCAGACGGTCATCGCATGTGGAGTTTCATACGCGTTTGACTTCAAGACAAGATTTGGCATTGAAGTTGTCGGCTTTATTCCACAAGGGTAAGATTTTTGATTAATTAATTGATTGATTGTGCTGCAGCACAGGCGGTGTGCGAGATATAAAGAGCTTTTTGAACATTAAAGCATGTTACAGTAGAGACACTAAATACTAATATGAACCTGAAAATGAGCAGAATATGTCCTCATTAAAGATCACCTATTATGCAAAATCCTCTTCTTCATGTCTCTTCTACATCAACATGTGTCCCCTCTTCTTCATGTCTCTTCTACATCAACATGTGTCCCCTCTTCTTCATGTCTCTTATACATCAACATGTGTCCCCTCTTCTTCATGTCTCTTCTACATCAACATGTGTCCCCTCTTCTTCACGTCTCTTCTACATCAACATGTGTCCCCTCTTCTTCATGTCTCCTCTACATCAACATGTGTCCCCTCTTCTTCATGTCTCTTCGACATCAACATGTGTCCCCTCTTCTTCATGTCTCTTCTACATCAACATGTGTCCCCTCTTCTTGATGTCTCTTCTACATCAACATGTGTCCCCTCTTCTTCATGTCTCTTCTACATCAACATGTGTCCCCTCTTCTTCATGTCTCTTCGACATCAACATGTGTCCCCTCTTCTTCATGTCTCTTCTACATCAACATGTGTCCCCTCTTCTTCACGTCTCTTCTACATCAACATGTGTCCCCTCTTCTTCATGTCTCCTCTACATCAACATGTGTCCCCTCTTCTTCATGTCTCTTCGACATCAACATGTGTCCCCTCTTCTTCATGTCTCTTCTACATCAACATGTGTCCCCTCTTCTTGATGTCTCTTCTACATCAACATGTGTCCCCTCTTCTTCATGTCTCTTCTACATCAACATGTGTCCCCTCTTCTTCATGTCTCTTCTACATCAACATGTGTCCCCCTCTTCTTCATGTCTCTTCTACATCAACATGTGTCCCCCTCTTCTTCATGTCTCTTCTACATCAACATGTGTCCCCTCTTCTTCATGTCTCTTCTTCATCAACATGTGTCCCCTCTTCTTCATGTCTCTTCTACATCAACATGTGTCCCCTCTTCTTCATGTCTCTTCTACATCAACATGTGTCCTCTCTTCTTCATGTCTCTTCTACATCAACATGTGTCCCCTCTTCTTCATGTCTCTTCTACATCACCATGTGTCCCCTCTTCTTCATGTCTCTTCTACATCAACATGTGTCCCCTCTTCTTCATGTCTCTTCTACATCAACATGTGTCCCCTCTTCTTCATGTCTCTTCTACATCAACATGTGTCCCCTCTGTGGAAAGAGACTCTGAAAGTTTCAGGAACAAAGATTCTCTCTCTTTTTGATCCATTTCTATAAAAACCTGTCTGAAAATGAGCTGATCAGATTTTGGCCACGTTATGATGTCATAACGATGTTTTGTCTTGTGTAACCATTAGCCAATCAGGAACCAAGGTAACCCCCCCCCCCTTATCACCTGAATCTCCTCCTAGAGCACCATTGAGTTCTTTGTAACCAAATCTCTCTCAGAGGGGCGTGGGGAGGGGCTCCTTATTTTCATCTGTAGTAACAGACATAGAATCAGCACTTTTGAAACAGGGCTGAAACAGAGGGGATTATGGGTAATGCTGCAATGATGTGTTTGGTGTTTCAGCCAATCCGAGACATGTTCTGTATATATCTGAGAGCTATAATATATCGATGAAAAACAGTATAATAGGGGACCTTTAACATTAGGGTATATATCTGTCTTCAGGTACGAGCCTCCGATGGCCCCAGACCTGGACATCTTCCAGGAGACGGCAGTTGAAGCTTTTCCAATGGCCATCGTGGGATTCGCTGTTGCCTTCTCCGTGGCAAAAGTGTATTCTGTAAAACATGACTACACCATAGATGGAAACCAGGTGTGTGATAATGCTGACATGTACACAACGTTGGGAGGAAGTACTCAGATCCTTTACTGAAAGTACAAATACCTTTGTCTTAAAACACTTGAGTAAATGTACTTGGTTACTTTCCACCACGTACATCTACATCACAGTAAAAGCTACAGGTCTAATCAGGGTTTAAATAAAAATACGTGTTTTTCTGTAGGAGCTGATCGCTTTCGGAGCCAGCAACATCTTCGGAGCTTCTTTCAAGTCTTTTGCTGCGAGTACAGCTCTGTCCAGGAGCGCAGTGCAGGAGAGCACAGGCGGCAAAACACAGGTAAAATAATATATAATAATATACTTTTAATTCACGTAGATTCTAACCCTTGAAAAGATTCAAATCTGAGACAAAATCCATCAAGTTTGAGCCATGGTGATCCCATGTTTTGTTGCATCAAAGTACTTTGTAGCATAGTAAGATATTTGGGGGGAAATTTGGAAATATTGAGTTGCTTTCATGTCAAGAGTTCAGTTGAGTGTTACTTATTATTAAAATATGTAACTTTAGCAAGAACCAGCA
The DNA here is from genome assembly GCF_902827175.1 of Gymnodraco acuticeps. Taxonomy (NCBI): domain Eukaryota; kingdom Metazoa; phylum Chordata; class Actinopteri; order Perciformes; family Bathydraconidae; genus Gymnodraco; species Gymnodraco acuticeps. Next base: position 56,865 of record NW_022990509.1, read on the forward strand.
GCCAGTTAGCTGATCTTAGCACAAAGACTGCAAACAGAACAATGTAGTTTGACTTTTCTTTACAAATTAGACAAACTAAATTAAACGTGTGGATTAGCGAGCTTTAGAGGTGCTGTCAGGTGGACTTTGTTAGCTTCAGAGAGAGCCAGACTTGTTGTTTGAACAATGTTTTTTAAATTATAACTCATTAATTGTGCTTTATTTCACTAAAACACATTTTAACTTAAGTCGAGGTATGTTACATTACATGTCACTAGACGCTTTTATCCAAAGCGAGGAGCAATTTGGGGTGACTGTCCTCAGGGACACAACGACATGCTGACTGCAGTGGGGTTCGAACCTGTGACCCCGATCTGAACAACAGCGCACAACCCACTGCACCACACGCCTCCTTGTTCAGAACAAGTTCAAAATCGTTCAGTTGTCTCAGAGTGGCGTGGAAACCTGTTCGCATGAGTTGAAGGGTTTCGAGTTAAGCTACATTTAGCATGATGGGAAAAGCCTATTAACGTTGGTTTTCTCCCGATGTTACCGAGAACCAAAAATGAAGATAATTTGCTTCACTTCTGCTAATAATCTCACAGGGTTGAAACCTGAGAGAAAACCTTCTTACAGAATAACTACATATTGTATTTGCTATTTTTCTGCTTGGGGTTTCCATACACCTCAACTCCATTGAAGCACACTGTATTCAACATGTGTGGCACCGAGGGAAGATTGTGGTTATTAAAATATGTCACTTTGGCAGGAACACACAGCCAGTTAACGTAGCTTAGCACAAAGACTCAAACCTTTTTTCATGAATTAATTTGAAAGTGTTAAAGGTCCCATGTCATGGCCATTTCCACTGATCATAATTCCATTGTTGAGGTCTACTGGAATAGATTTATACTGTGCAATTTTCCAAACTCACATTGGTTTCGCATACAGCATCTCTGTATAGTATGTGTATTCAGCAGTATTCACTCTCTCCACTAAACGGCTCGTTGTAGCTCTTGCCCCCCCCTCCCTGTGAGCCCAGTGTGCTCCGATTGGTCGGGACCAGTCGGGACGTTGTGAATCGCGCTGAGCTCCGTGGAGGTGTGATTTCCTTGTTTAGCGATACACAGCGAAACACAGCCAAACTCACGCTGAGCACACACAAAGTCACAGCCGAAGTAAAAACAATAAGTGTGGCTTGATATTGAGAAAGAAAAAGGTTGATAAACGCTGTGAGAATGGGTCTGCAGAGAGAACGGGTCTGCAGAGAGAATGGGTCTGTAGAGAGAATGGGTCTGTAGAGAGAATGGGTCTGCAGAGAGAATGGGTCTGCAGAGAGAATGGGTCTGCAGAGAGAATGGGTCTGCAGAGAGAATGGGTCTGCAGAGAGAATGGGTCTGTAGAGAGAATGGGTCTGTAGAGAGAATGGGTCTGTAGAGAGAATGGGTCTGCAGAGAGAACGGGTCTGCAGAGAGAATGGGTCTGCAGAGAGAATGGGTCTGCAGAGAGAATGGGTCTGTAGAGAGAATGGGTCTGCAGAGAGAATGGGTCTGTAGAGAGAATGGGTCTGCAGAGAGAATGGGTCTGTAGAGAGAATGGGTCTGTAGAGAGAATGGGTCTGTAGAGAGAATGGGTCTGCAGAGAGAACGGGTCTGTAGAGAGAACGGGTCTGTAGAGAGAATGGGTCTGCAGAGAGAATGGGTCTGCAGAGAGAATGGGTCTGCAGAGAGAACGGGTCTGCAGAGAGAATGGGTCTGTAGAGAGAATGGGTCTGCAGAGAGAACGGGTCTGTAGAGAGAATGGGTCTGTAGAGAGAATGGGTCTGCAGAGAGAATGGGTCTGCAGAGAGAATGGGTCTGCAGAGAGAACGGGTCTGCAGAGAGAACGGGTCTGCAGAGAGAACGGGTCTGCAGAGAGAATTTCGCCGCGATCCCAACTGTCTGTTATCAGCCTGCAGCAGGGAGGAGAGATCAGCAGAGCTGCATGCACTGAGTGTGAGAGGAAGTCCGTGGATTGGTCAATTTGGACCAATCAGCGGGGGCTTAACGTAACGGCTCCGCGGATATAACGTAACGGCTCCACGGATTGGTCCATTTCGTTCCGGGTACGGATGACATCATGCGTACCACAAATGGACAGTGACGTATCTCCAATGAGGCGTTTTGGGGAGGTATTTTCTGTGTTAGAGTTTTACTCGCTACAGGGTGTACTTTGAGGGTTTTGACTCTGCACACCGTTCATGCATACAAACCTTCAAGGGGACGGGTACTAACCGGAAAAGCATGACATGGGCCCTTTAACTACCGATCTTTTGGATGTGCTGGTTATGTGGACTGAAACCAACATCTTGCAGCATAACTACATCTTGTATTTTACATTTTTCTGCTTGGGTTTTCCGCACACCTAATCTCCATTGAAGCATTCAACACACATGGCACAGAGAGTGTTACAGCCATATACCTGTCCTGTCCTTTTCAGATAGCAGGTTTACTGTCAGCTATTATCGTGATGATCGTCACATTGGCCGTTGGTTTTCTCCTAGAGCCGCTCCCAAAGGTAAACCGTCTCAATCTACCGACATGCAGGTGAAGTCTCTGGAGTCTAAACTCAGTGAAATATAACCTTTGACCTCTTATTTTACCAGTCTGTGCTTGGAGCTGTGGTCATCGTCAACCTGAAGGGCATGTTGATGCAGGTTAGAGACGTCCCTTACCTGTGGAGGAGGGACAAACCAGACTGTGTAAGTACTCACAAAGACACACACCATGGTACAGATACAGTATCACTGTTATATGCAAATATATATATATATATATATATATATAATATAATCAGAAAGTACAATATATAATAGTTATTATCAACAAAGCATAAGAAGAGAGTCCAATTAGAAGCCTACAATATATTCACTTTGCCAAATATCTTAACAGGTGACCATTTCTCTAAATACAATTCCATCTTGGGTGTGGTGGCGAAGTCGATAGGGACTTGGCTTGGCAACTGGAAGGTCACCAGTTCAAGTCCCGGAAAGACCAAGTGCTACCGAGGTGTCCCTGAGCAAGGCACCGTTCCCTACACTGCTCCCCGGGTGCCGTACATAACGGCAGCCCACTGCTCCTAACACTAGGATGGGTCAAATGCAGAGGAACCGTTTTGTTACATAGTACCTGTACTACGTAATGACAATACATTTAATCTAATCTTGAGTTGTAGTTTCGTTGTTATAATTTACAACCTTAAGTCTTTGTGTCCATTGGTTTAAACAAACACTTTTTTTGTACAAAACAACCAACAATAAATAACTTTTACAACGACAATAAATAACAAGCATGAGTTAACAGGTCCGGCTCAGAACCATTCAGGGTTTGGTTTCTAAATAAGAGTTTTAGTTTAGATCAACTTAAATATTTCAGCTCATCATTACAGTTATTCCACAGACCTTTTGTTGAGATGCAATGAAGTTTGGAATTTGTCCGTAGGGATGTTTTTTTTTAATGCCGTTTCCTCTCAACATGTGTATGTGTTCTCTGCGTGTGAAAAGTCCCTGGACATTATGAGGTAATTATTGATTTGCGGTTTTGAACTTAACCATCCTCTCCATCAGGTGGTGTGGTTAGCTACCTGTATTGCATCCATCTTTTTGGGGCTGGACCTCGGGTTGGCTGTAGGTCTCGGGGTGGAGCTGATCAGCGTGGTGCTCAGGGCTCAGTTGTAAGTATCTGGATGCTTTCATTTTGATCTTACACACTCCCCCCCTGGATAAAGACTGCAGGTAGAAATTAGCCATTAGCAAAAAATCTGGCATAATTAATCTCTTTTCTGAGATGAATGTATTTGTATGCATGGTCCTTGTTGAAATAAATACATAATAACATATACCCAGTGACTGGCTGATGAGTGACCCCTTTATTATTCTAAATGTCCATAACGGTCTATTATATATATTGATATTTATCTGTCGCTAGTGTCTGTATATTTCTATACTCTCCAGAGACCCACCCATTCATTTTTGTCCTCTGTGGTGCACATTGGTTTTTGGTCCATTACTTTGAGGTTATACATGCCACAGCATTAAGTCCTGTATTCCTGGGCTTTTCAAACATATGACACATGTGGGGGTGTGGCTTTGAAAAAGATATTTTCATTGTATTTCAAAATGGCGTCCATCAACACAAGCACTATTCGTAGAAAGAGAAATGGTAATGGTTTGTAATTACCAGTGTTGTGAGTTCAATATTTTTAATTAATTATAGTAAGGGAACAGCTTAGGAGTTAGTGTAGTGAGTTTTCAGAACAGTGTAATTTGATCTAAAACTAATTGTGTTTATGAATCTCCTCTGAGCAGGACATGGGGATTTGCTAACTTTTTATCACAAAACACAAATGGAGTCCACTATGGGCCAAACTAACACGTAGGTTTCTGTAGGGTTCATGGCAGACGGATGCAGTTGGAACACATACATCAAGTGCCTCAAGTCAATCAGGAGAGACGGTTTTGATGCATATTTATTGCAGAGATACACAAATGAATGTAACGGTGATTTTGGCAATTGGGCCCCGTTGTGCAGGAAGTATCATTCGGGAGGGGAGAACCGATCCGATGAAACCCCCCGGGGTCTAGACACTGGTGGTGGTGAATGGATAGTTCGGTCGGTCTGAAGGGGAGGGGCTTAGCTTGACCCTGGATTCAGAGGGACAGGAGGTGAAAAGGGGGGGAGGAGGGTTGCGTCGAGTAACCTGAAATGACAGCTGTCAGAGGGGGGAGAGCAGACTTAAAAGGTTTGGCAGAGCGCTATGATAGGCTCTTGAGAATAGAGCGAAGTGATTGGTTAAGCTGGAGAGTGACGCCCCCGATCACTTATTGAGAGGAGAGAGAGAGTAGTTACATGGGAATAGTAAATGAAGAGTAAAGACGGTCTTCCTGGTTGAACTTACGCTGAGCTTCAAGTGTCAGATGTATCTCTGCATTTCAAAAAAGGATGGAGTACTACAAATGAGGGCTCAGTACTTGTTAGTCATTATGTTAATATCACCCTAAAGACTTGTGTGATAAAAAAAAGCGCTTTTCTTTCTGGGTCTCAGGAGGATATTAAAGCGTCTTTGAGCATTAGGAAAAGCGCTATAAAAATCCCATTTTTTATTATTATTATTATTATTATGACTGATCTATAGTGTAGTCAATTGCTATACTCCTTATAGTGTCCATGGTGTAAATACATCAGTTTGAAAATATACAGTATATACACATGTGACGATATAAACATAGTATATTATACTTGAATAACACTTTCTGCTTGTTGTACATTTCTGGTTAGATGCTAATTCGTTGTCTTAGTACTTGTACTCTGGCAATGACAATAACATTGAATCTAATTTAATCTGATCCAAACATTTGTTATATAGAATACACTTTGATATATGGCAGCATGCTCTGTTTGATAAATGTCTGTTTCAAGAAAGTCCATAGTGCTGCAATTATCGAATACAAAAACGTTATTCATTTTTATTTATTTTCAGCCCTCGCTGCAGTGTGCTGGCAAACATCAAAGGAACTGATATCTACAGAGACAGAAAGGACTATATTGATGTAAGTAACACAAGTTAAAGAGGCCCTGTCTTTTCCATTTACTGTAGTGTGTTATATAGGTTTGTGTGCATGTAAATGGTCTGCAAAGGCTAAAATCCTAAAAACTCTCTGCAGATATATGAGCCGGAGGGAGTGAAGATCTTCAGGATACCGTCACCAATCTTTTTTGCCAACATTGACTTCTTCAGGACCAAATTAGTGGAAGCTGTAAGTACAAAATATGGATGTATTTTCTCTTTTTTTGGCAGAAAAACTCAAATTAATATCTGAAACTTAACAATTTGTGTTTGTCCCACACATCTCATTCACACTAATGTCTCCTCAGGTTGGATTTAACCCGTTGAGAGTGTTGCGAAAGAGAAACAAAGCGGTGAGGATGATCCGGAAGCTTCTTAAGAAGGGAGACCTTCAGTGGACATCAGTAAGTAATGGCTTGGACCTCAGTGACAACAACAACACACTTTCACAATCGCCAATGGCTCAGTATATCCTTTTTTTTTTTTTACACTGTCATGGTTTACCCTACCTGCTTTGGTTTGAAATCTGTTCAGGTTTAGCAGTGATTAAATACATTTTATGACACAATAATGGACCTTAAACCTGCATTTTTTCAAATATCCAGCATTGGTTCAAGTCCAATTGTATAGAAGTCTATGACAAAATAACCCCATACTGTATCTGTCTTTATCTATTACCTCAGTAAATATTTTCCTAAGGGGGTTTCTGGTCTTAATCTCAAGTTCTGAGTCTTTTGTAAAACATCATGATATTTTTTTCTTTTTAAATGGTCCTATATTGAGTGAAATAAATTATTTATCGCGGTAGGCTTTAGGGCGGGGCTTCCTTATGATTGACAGGTGGCTGCCAAAGACTCTTGGATTCAGCTGCTCTTATTTTTTCACTAGACAAAACCACTGATTGCTAACTCACCCATCAAAGTGCTCCATTCAGCTATTTTAATGACTACAAAGTGCATGAACAGTGTCTTACCGTTACAGAAAGGCTTCACAAATGCGTCCTGTAGACCCCTCAAAGAGTCGGAGGATGAGAGCAACATTGAGGAGTTGGACCTGCCGACCGACTTTAAGGATCTTCCCACTCGGATCGACTGGAACGCCGATCTTCCCGCAAACATCAGCGTTCCCAGAGTGGATCTCCACAGCCTGATCCTGGACTTCGCTGCTGTCTCCTTCCTGGACATCTCCGCTCTGAAGGGACTCAAAACGGTGAGTTGCAGTTATTTCAATGGGCCCTACTTTAGTTTTTTTTGTGCATGTAAATGGTCTGCAAACACCTCCATTGGACTCCTTTGTTTACCCCCGTAACATAGTGACATCACTAAGTAAATAAGAGCTTTTTTAACATTAAACCATGGAGACATGTCACAGTAGAGACACTACTAATTACACCTGAACATCAGCAGGAGAGGACTCTTTAAAGTAGAGACACTACATACTGATATACACCTAAACATCAGCAGGAGAGGACTCTTTAAAGTAGAGACACTACTAAATACACCTGAACATCAGCAGGAGAGGACTCTTTAAAGTAGAGACACTACATACTGAAATACACCTGAACATCAGCAGGAGAGGACTCTTTAAAGTAGAGACACTACTAAATACACCTGAACATCAGCAGGAGAGGACTCTTTAAAGTAGAGACACTACATACTGATATACACCTGAACATCAGCAGGAGAGGACTCTTTAAAGTAGAGACACTACTAAATACACCTGAACATCAGCAGGAGAGGACTCTTTAAAGTAGAGACACTACATACTGATATACACCTGAACATCAGCAGGAGAGGACTCTTTAAAGTAGAGACACTACATACTGATATACACTTGAACATCAGCAGGAGAGGACTCTTTAAAGTAGAGACACTACATACTGATATACACCTGAACATCAGCAGGAGAGGACTCTTTAAAGTAGAGACACTACATACTGATATACACCTGAACATCAGCAGGAGAGGACTCTTTAAAGTAGAGACACTACATACTGAAATACACCTGAACATCAGCAGGAGAGGACTCTTTAAAGTAGAGACACTACTAAATACACCTGAACATCAGCAGGAGAGGACTCTTTAAAGTAGAGACACTACATACTGATATACACCTGAACATCAGCAGGAGAGGACTCTTTAAAGTAGAGACACTACTAAATACACCTGAACATCAGCAGGAGAGGACTCTTTAAAGTAGAGACACTACATACTGATATACACCTGAACATCAGCAGGAGAGGACTCTTTAAAGTAGAGACACTACAAACTGATATACACTTGAACATCAGCAGGAGAGGACTCTTTAAAGTAGAGACACTACATACTGATATACACCTAAACATCAGCAGGAGAGGACTCTTTAAAGTAGAGACACTACATACTGATATACACCTGACCATCAGCAGGAGAGGACTCTTTAAAGTAGAGACACTACATACTGATATACACCTGAACATCAGCAGGAGAGGACTCTTTAAAGTAGAGACACTACATACTGATATACACCTGAACATCAGCAGGAGAGGACTCTTTAAAGTAGAGGCACTACATACTGATATACACCTGAACATCAGCAGGAGAGGACTCTTTAAAGTAGAGACACTACATACTGATATACACCTGAACATCAGCAGGAGAGGACTCTTTAAAGTAGAGACACTACATACTTATATACACCTGAACATCAGCAGAGAGGACTCTTTAAAGTAGAGACACTACATACTGATATACACCTGAACATCAGCAGGAGAGGACTCTTTAAAGTAGAGACACTACATACTGATATACACCTGAACATCAGCAGGAGAGGACTCTTTAAAGTAGAGACACTACATACTGATATACACCTGAACATCAGCAGGAGAGGACTCTTTAAAGTAGAGACACTACATACTGATATACACCTGAACATCAGCAGGAGAGGACTCTTTAAAGTAGAGACACTACATACTGATATACACCTGAACATCAGCAGGAGAGGACTCTTTAAAGTAGAGACACTACATACTGATATACACCTGAACATCAGCAGGAGAGGACTCTTTAAAGTAGAGGCACTACATACTGATATACACCTGAACATCAGCAGGAGAGGACTCTTTAAAGTAGAGGCACTACATACTGATATACACCTGAACATCAGCAGGAGAGGACTCTTTAAAGTAGAGGCACTACATACTGATATACACCTGAACATCAGCAGGAGAGGACTCTTTAAAGTAGAGACACTACATACTGATATACACCTGGACATCAGCAGGAGAGGACTCTTTAAAGTAGAGACACTACATACTGATATACACCTGAACATCAGCAAGAGAGGACTCTTTAAAGTAGAGACACTACATACTGATATACACCTGAACATCAGCAGGAGAGGACTCTTTAAAGTAGAGACACTACATACTGATATACACGTGAACATCAGCAGGAGAGGACTCTTTAAAGTAGAGACACTACATACTGATATACACCTGAACATCAGCAGAAGAGGACTCTTTAAAGTAGAGACACTACATACTGATATACACCTGGACATCAGCAGGAGAGGACTCTTTAAAGTAGAGACACTACATACTGATATACATCTGAACCTCAGCAGGAGAGCACTCTTTAAATACATTTAAAAAATAAATCTTCTTGACCTTCCCTTCAGACGCTGAAAGAGCTGATTCGGGTTGAAGTCGAGATCTACATTGTGGCTTGTGATAGTAAGTATTAAACTGCAGTTTTTAAAGTCATTGCAATTGTTAATTTAACTTCTAGCAGACACTTAAACACACGTTTATTGTGTGTATCTTCACAATAAAGTATCTTCATGTGTTTCTAATAAACTCTAAATGTATAATTATTGCACACTTCACTTTTCCAGTTCCTTACAAAATGTAACAAATGTATAACCTCAAATATTTTCTACCGCAAGTTGCTTATGCATTAATTGTCCTGCCCAACAATGCACTCCAACCGATGCATCTGTATTCCTTACTTGGTTATGTCTGGTATCAAAATGCAATTAAAGAAACAATTTGAACTGGAAAAGATTGATTTAAGGAACATTTCTTTTGAACTGATACAAGCTTTTTAGGAGCGTGTTGCTTTTAGAAGAGATAGATAGATAGATCTTTAATTTTGTCATTGTACAGGTACAACGAAATTACAATAAACTCAAGGTGCCAACACGCAACAACAAGACACTATAAAAACAATAAAAACAATAAATGGGACTTAAAATAGACATGATAGGGAATATGTACATAAATAAATAATAAATTAATTAAATTGCACGATTCCCCTCATATTGCACAGAAGGCTTATATAACTTAAATATTAGCGTTTAGTGCACATATGGCCCTGGGGAAAAAACTGAACTTGAGTCTGTTTGTCCGGGAAGACATGGTACGGAAGCACCTGCCTGAGCGCAGCCGTACGAAGTGCTCGTTACCCGGGTGGTTAGGGTCCTTGAGGATTTTGACTGCCTTCTTAAGGCAACGAGAGCTGTACAGTACCTCCAGGGAGGGGAGGGGGCAAGATAGTGGCCAACATGCAGGACTGATATAATCCTTAGTGTCATATATTCTGTTAGTGCTTTGACTAACCTCTTCCCTCTTTCTTCCCTGCAGCTTACATCCTTCAGAAACTCCACGACTGTTCCTTCTTTGATGATGAAGTTCTCCCGTCGATGTTCTTCCTGACGCTGCATGACGCCATGCTGCACATCCTCCAGAAACATCCAGAGTCCACGGAAGAGAAGTCTCACTACGACAAGGTGAGGAAGACACATTGAATTTGTTTGTTTCCGTTAACCGTCAAGTGGGAAATAAGTATTTTTTGTGTGTGTTTCTCTTAGTATCCTAAGATACTGTTATGTTTGGCTGTGAAAAAAAAAAAATAATTATTATGATTATGAAGGGCAGACCATCTATTTGTATTTATTTGTTTTTTTTAGAAAGGGGCAGGTCACATAAGATGTTATTCTTCTCCCTGCTCCTTTTCGCTCAATGGTAGAGTCATGTTTTGTGGCAATTATTGTACATTTGGTTTTGCGTACCATGAGCGGGACAAATACAAATGAAATGAAGTTAAAACAAAGCGCTGGGCATACAGAATATACTCACCTCTTTATGTTGCTCTGCAGATAATAACATCAGTCACAATTCATCACCCTGGAGGCAGCTTGAGGAGCAGAGATCGACACGTACGTATCTGTTTTTGTAACCATTTCCTTTTATGTATTGGTTTATTTTAACTAAACACACCTGAGTCCCATCTCGATTAGACAGAGCAAGGGCGTTGACTGCCTTTTTGTTTTAAAGACTGCTACACTACCAATAGCTTATGTTTTTTCCCATTCACTCGCAAAGAGTAGAAGTCAATGGGAGGCGAATGTACATTTTGCACAAGTGTGAACATGACTTAAAAACCAGGCTTGGAGAGTAACGGATTACAAATAACTGGATCATGTAGTCAGGGTACAAACACTGTATTATCTTACAGTTACATAAAAGAGAGATTACAACATTGGGGATTACTGGCAGGATTACAATGATATGTCGTAAAGCACATGCATACATTTAAAACAAGTTAAACAAGTCTCAAGTGAAACTGTAGTTCATCTTGTGGTTCATCATTATGACCTCTACTTCAAAGTGGAAATGTCTCCACCTACTGCAAGTTTGAAACAAAAACTGAGCTTTGATTAAATGTTCTCTTACTGTTAGCCAACAGACCACTTCCTGAATATGCTTAATAGAAAGCAGGTTTTTCTAAAAAGCAAAAACAAAGACAAACTGAGCAGAGGACACATTTTTGATAATAAATATGTTGTTCTCTTGTCTTAAAGAAGTATTGATATGTATTTTCACTTGTATTCATCTGCATTGCATTTGATATTGAGGTAATCCAAAAGCGTTACATTGCTTTTATATTTTGATACTCAAATGTACTTTAATAGTTACTGATTACAGTAATTAGTAATTGTATAAAGAAACCCTCCCAAACCTGATTGAGACAAACAGTAAACTTAAGGTCCCATGTCATGGCCATTTCTACTGATCATAATTCCATTGTTGAGGTCGACTAGATTTATATTGTTCAATGTTCCAAACTCACATTGGTTTCTCATCCAGCATCTCTGTAAAGTATGTGTATTCAATCTCTGTCCTAAACGGCTTGTTGGAGCTCCTGCCCCCCCCCTCCCTGTGAGCCCAGTGGCCGTCTGCGAGACAGCGAAACCCAGCTTGAAACCAGCCCGAGCACACACGCACACCCGCAGCCTGGCTGGGAGTTTGTGTGTGTGCTCACACACCGACTCCCAGCCTCGCCGCGTCCCGCCGTCTCAGGGAGGAGAAATCGGCAGAGCTGCAGCTGATAAAAGATTGAGTGTGTGTGTGAGGAAGTCCGCGGATTGGTCCATTTGGACCAATTCATGGACTTAACCTAACGGCTCCACGGATTGGTCCATTTGGACGGATTGGTCCATTTGGGTATGGGCACGCCACTGTACCCGGGAAGAAAACAATGGAAAAAAAGAGAAATGTCCAACGAGGCGTTCTGGGGCAGCACAGACAGGTCTTCTCTGTGTTAGAGTTTTACTCGCTACAGGGTGTACTTTGAGGGTTTGTGACTCTGCAGACCGTTTACATGCAGAACAACCTTCATAACACAAGGGGACGGGTGATAACCAGAAAAGCATGACATGGGACCTTTAATAATGGTTAATAGTGAGTTAAATGAATGATAAAAGCTTGTTAGTAAAGTCCTATCGATCTGCTACATCCGATTTGAAAATGGGAAAACTAGCAGGTGATAGAGTATTTGTATCGCTCCGAGTTCAGGAAATGAGGATGCCAGCAAGCAAAAACAACAATTGCAAAAATATTCCTGTATTCTGAAAATGTATAAATATAATGCTAAGCTATGATGGCTAATTGTCTTAGCACATAGCTTCTTCCTATGTGTTTTAGAATAAAATGTCCTACTCCACCCACAGGCTCCAGAGACCAAGTTCTAACTTCTGAACGAGAAGAGGATTCCTTGGAGAAAACACCAACAAAAAAAAGACCAAAGAGTAAATGTTTTACAAATCAAGCTGTACAAAACACTGATGTAACGACACACTGTCTTTGACGTTATACCTTCGATGATCTGAGTTTACATATACAGTGTTTACTGTAGTGTAGGAAAACTAATTTCATGGTATTGATGGTTTTTTTATACTGTATAGTGAATTTGTAGAAAATGTAGGTGCAATATATATGTTTTTTAGTATTTCCTTGATAATGAGAATGAACTGACTTCTCGGCACACGGGGAGCAAAGCAATGTGAAAAAGTGAATGAATGTGCAGCGACTAAATATTGTATCTCTCTAAATTATCCCAATCAATGTTTCTGTGTGTGTTTTGTAAAATATTAATTCCCCAAATGTCCACCTTGTTTTGGGAGCTACCCTGATACTGTTCAAAGATACAGTACATTTACTCAAGTCCTGTACTTAAGTATAATTTTGGGGGTACTTGTACTTTGAGTATTTCCATTTTTTGCTACTTCTACTCTACTACATGTATTTGACACTTGTCACTTTGTACATGAATAACATGTTGTTGTACTTATATGATATACATTTCCTACTGCTGTTCTACACAACATGTGCTCTATAATGACGAGTTATATCTCATCTTATAATCATACAAAAAGTCTTTCTGACAATGAGTACTTTTACTTTCGGTACATTTAGCTGATTATACTTCTATACTTTTACTTAAGTAGAGGATTCAAGTACTTTTTTCCCACTAGTACACAGTAATATAATACAAAACACAACATTGACCTTATATCACCTCCACAAAGTTTCAACACTTTTTTTAAATATAGGTAACCAACCTCAAGTGTCTCTTGCCTTCATAATGATTATGGATTCAATGAACTTACCCAACAGAAACATACTTAAAGAGGCCCTATTCTGCTTTTTGGAGATTTCCCTTTCCTTTAATTTAGCACTCTAGCGCTCCAACACATTGTATGTGATAGGCTAAGAGGCGGGAAATCTCTAAGCGGTTGACCAATCACAACAGAGCCGGCCAGCTAACCAATCAGAGCAGACTGGGCTCTGGTTTCAGACAGAGGGTGAAAAGAGGTGCTGCAGCACAGACAGGATGAGAACAATAAAGAGCTTTTTGAACATTAAAGAATGGAGACACTACATACTGATATACACCTGAACATCAGCAGGAGAGGACTCTTTAAAGTAGAGACACTACATACTGATATACACCTGAACATCAGCAGGAGAGGACTCTTTAAAGTAGAGACACCACATACTGATATACAGCTGAACATCAGCAGGAGAGGACTCTTTAAAGTAGAGACACTACATACTGATATACACCTGAACATCAGCAGGAGAGGACTCTTTAAAGTAGAGACACTACATACTGATATACACCTGAACATCAGCAGGAGAGGACTCTTTAAAGTAGAGACACCACATACTGATATACAGCTGAACATCAGCAGGGGAGGACTCTTTAAAGTAGAGACACTACATACTGATATACACCTGAACATCAGCAGGAGAGGACTCTTTAAAGTAGAGACACTACATACTGATATACACCTGAACATCAGCAGGAGAGGACTCTTAAAGTAGAGACACTACATACTGATATACACCTGAACATCAGCAGGAGAGGACTCTTTAAAGTAGAGACACCACATACTGATATACAGCTGAACATCAGCAGGGGAGGACTCTTTAAAGTAGAGACACTACATACTGATATACACCTGAACATCAGCAGGAGAGAACTCTTTAAAGTAGAGACACTACATACTGATATACACCTGAACATCAGCAGGAGAGGACTCTTTAAAGTAGAGACACTACATACTGATATACACCTGAACATCAGCAGGAGAGGACTCTTTAAAGTAGAGACACTACATACTGATATACACCTGAACATCAGCAGGAGAGGACTCTTTAAAGTAGAGACACTACATACTGATATACACCTGAACATCAGCAGGAGAGGACTCTTTAAAGTAGAGACACCACATACTGATATACAGCTGAACATCAGCAGGGGAGGACTCTTTAAAGTAGAGACACTACATACTGATATACACCTGAACATCAGCAGGAGAGGACTCTTTAAAGTAGAGACACTACATACTGATATACACCTGAACATCAGCAGGAGAGGACTCTTTAAAGTAGAGACACTACATACTGATATACACCTGAACATCAGCAGGAGAGGACTCTTTAAAGTAGAGACACCACATACTGATATACAGCTGAACATCAGCAGGGGAGGACTCTTTAAAGTAGAGACACTACATACTGATATACACCTGAACATCAGCAGGAGAGAACTCTTTAAAGTAGAGACACTACATACTGATATACACCTGAACATCAGCAGGAGAGGACTCTTTAAAGTAGAGACACTACATACTGATATACACCTGAACATCAGCAGGAGAGGACTCTTTAAAGTAGAGACACTACATACTGATATACACCTGAACATCAGCAGGAGAGGACTCTTTAAAGTAGAGACACTACATACTGATATACACCTGAACATCAGCAGGAGAGGACTCTTTAAAGTAGAGACACCACATACTGATATACAGCTGAACATCAGCAGGGGAGGACTCTTTAAAGTAGAGACACTACATACTGATATACACCTGAACATCAGCAGGAGAGGACTCTTTAAAGTAGAGACTCTACATACTGATATACACCTGAACATCATCAGGAGAGGACTCTTTAAAGTAGAGACACTACATACTGATATACACCTGAACATCAGCAAGAGAGGACTCTTTAAAGTAGAGACACTACATACTGATATACACCTGAACATCAGCAGGAGAGGACTCTTTAAAGTAGAGACATACTGATATACACCTGAACATCAGCAGGAGAGGACTCTTTAAAGTAGAGACACTAAATACTAATATGACCCTGAAAATGAGCAGAATATATCCTCTTTAATTTTTCTTCAATTAAAAGTATTATTTCAAATATAAATTGCTCACTGATACTAAGCCAAAAACAAATCTCAACATGTGGAAAAAAATACCTTGTGCACAATTTCCTTATGCAAGAGGCTGAAGCAAAGATTTTAAAATGTTTTTACATATCACACAATGGATCATAAATCTGCTTAATGATTGAACAGAGTGAAGACAAAACTGACGTAGAGATGAGATTGATCTGTGATTACAGATAAGATAACAGGGAGGCGGCGGGCAAAGGTTTTTATAGAATTCTTCCTCCAGAACCTCACATTATCTGGGATCTGTCAGACATGTGAGGATGGTGACTTTTAGGAAACAATATGTGGTGTCCAGACCCGTGTACTCTGATGACAGCTTTGATGAAGACTATCAAAAAATCTACAGGCAGCACAAAACCTCCTTGGATCATTTGAAAGCTTATCTGACGTAAGTGAACCCTGAGATTTGACTTCATAACTTTGAGATATTCTGCAAAATAGGTGTCAGATTTTCATATATGATAACTTTATGCATCAGTTTGCACTTTAAAGCAGATGTGTATCTTGGCGTTCGTTACCAAATGATAGAAAGTGCTGTATGAACATATTTAGGTTTAAGAAAAAGTATAAATAATAATAATATTCAAAGACAGTATGGAGATGTCAGGTAACCTGTTTCGCTGATGCTCGATTGTTGTGTTGACTTTTGATTGTGTTTTTTGGTTTGTATTGTAAAATAATAACCTACTTTTAAACTGTGTAAGCTGTTATTTGGCCCTCCATAGTGTTTATTTTACAGACAGACATATTTTTATCGTTCAGTCAATTTGTATATATTTTACTTTTTAGTTCTGATCTATTTATTTTGTATTCTTTCAAATTATACGCAATGCCTTGTTTTAACATGCTGCTGTGACTGAAACATTTCCCAATGTAGGATCAATTATCTATGTTACTAGTATTGGTTGTAAGCAGCTGTTATTGACAGACAATCTATTTTGAGTAATGGATCAAATAAGACTCTCATTCCTTGCTCCTTTCCATCATAAACTGTGAAGGTAAACTTCTGTTGTTGCAATGTTGAGGTAGAATGAAGGAGTCTGGAACCGTTGTTAGCCAAAAGCACCGAGAGTTTATTGATCACAGTACATTAATTACATACGGCCGGGGAGATCACTTAGTTGCACACCGTCCCGTGTTTCACCAGCGATCTCTGAACCAAAAGACACAAAACATCTAACCAACACGAGGAGAGGCGGGCTTCCAGAAAGCCCGCGTATAATCAATAGCCGATGCGAGACAATGGTCCGCTTGTCTCAAAGAGATGCTGCCAGGTCAACCCTCCCCCACGGACATAGGAGAAGCGTTTGACCTGTGACCTCAACCTACAGAGGAGTCTTTGAGTGACTACAAGCAGATGTTTGCAGTATCACAGACTCTAAGGAACCATAAAAGACTCTATTAACAGATCAGATGAAAATATTCTCTTACATAAACTACAAAAAAAATCAGCATACATGTTTGTGTGTTATAATAATTGCCAAGAGTGGAATAAAAACTAATAATAAATATAGGATTTTATGAAATTGTGTCAAAGGAAAATGCTCTGTCTTTGTTAAATCCAGCTGTGACTCAAAACGAGCCAAGAATGCAGTTCTCTCTTTTCTGCCCATCATTGGCTGGATGAGGATCTACAGAGTTAGAGAGTGGCTGCTGGGAGATGTTGTTTCTGGGATCAGCACTGGAATGGTGGCCATTATGCAAGGTGAGGTTTTCCAATCCGGTTTTAAAACTATGCATAGCACTGAAACAGCGCTTTTAAGAGTTTTTAATGACATCCTTTTATCTACTGACTCTGGGGACTGCGTTGTGCTCCTACTTATTGATTTAACTGCTGCTTTCGATACAGTCGACCATGACATCCTGATTTCTCGCTTGGAGCAGTGGGTGGGCATTGAGGGGAAAGCCCTGGAATGGTTCAGGTCATATCTGAAGGACAGAACTTTCTCTGTCAGCCTTGGTGACTCCGAGTCATCCTCTGCTCCACTCCTGTATGGGGTCCCACAGGGCTCAGTATTAGGCCCCCTGCTATTTTCCCTCTATTTGCTCCCTATTGGGTCCATACTTAGAAAGCACGGCATTGCATTCCACTGCTATGCTGATGATAGCCAGATGTATGTCCCACTAAAAAAGAAGGAGGGTGACTCAATTAGCCCGCTGCTAAAGTGCCTAGAGGTCATAAAGGCCTGGATGGCGTGCAACTTCCTAAAACTGAATGAAGGAAAAACAGAAGTAATGGTTTTTGGTGGCACCACTGGCATACATTCTGTAGACCTGGGTTCCTTGGCTCAGCACACCAAGCCCACCATTACTAACCTTGGCATTAAAATGGACCCAACTGCTCCTGAATGTGCCCAGAAACAAGTCAAAGCTCAGAGGGGGCCGTTGCTTCTCTGTAGCGGCTCCCACACTGTGGAACGATCTGCCCATGCACATCAGACAGGCTCCCACACTGTGGAACGATCTGCCCATGCATATCAGACAGGCTCCCACACTGTGGAACGATCTGCCCATGTATATCAGACAGGCTCCCACACTGTGGAACGATCTGCCCCTGTATATCAGACAGGCTCCCACACTGTCTGCTTTTAAATCGCTTCTTAAAACCCACCTCTTCTCCTTAGCGTATTAACATATTTTACTTGTATTGCTTTTAAATTCTCTATTGGTTTTACTTGTGTTATGGTGTGTGAGCTGTGCTGTGTTATTTTTTGTATGTTTTGTTTTGTTTATTTGACTGTACATCACTTTGGTCTGGAGGTTTAAAGTGCTCTATATATAAAGCTGTATTGTATTGGAAACATGTTGACACGGTTTGTACGGTCGACACAGAAGTGGCATTTTCACAGAATATTGCCCTTAAAAATGTTGATTTCTGGATGAAAAATAGGGCATATGCTTAAGATTTGTGCTTCCATTATAAAAATGTTGACATATACATTGTGTGATATGTCAAGACTAGCAGAATCAGAGACATCTTTTGAATCATTTCTTAAAACTAATCTCTTTATTAAAGCCGTTCACTAATAATGCCACTACTAGATTTAACTCTACATCCATTTGGTTGACCTGATGTTCTGGTGCCTTAACAGCTTGTTTTTAATCCATGTAAAGCCCCAAGTGAAGGAGTTCAAGTATCTCGGGGTCTTGTTCTCGAGTGAGGGAACAATGGAGCGTGAGAAGGGCCGGAGAATCGGAGCAGCGGGAGCGGTACTGCAGTCGCTTTACCGCACCGTTGTGACGAAAAGGGAGCTGAGCCAGAAGGCAAAGCTCTCTGTCTACCGGGCCATTTTCGTTCCTACCCTCACCTATGGTCATGAAGGATGGGTCATGACCGAAAGAACGAGATCGCGGATACATGCGGCCGAGATGGGTTTTCTCCGCAGGGTGGCTGGTGTCTCCCTTAGGGATAAGGTGAGAAGTTCGGTCATCAGGGAGGGACTCGGAGTTGAGCCGCTCCTCCTTCGCGTCGAAAGGAGCCAGTTGAGGTGGTTCGGGCACCTAGTTAGGATGCCACCTGGGCGCCTCCCTAGGGAGGTGTTCCAGGCACGTCCAGCTGGGAAGAGACCAAGGGGTAGACCTAGGACCAGGTGGAGGGATTATATCTCTTCGCTGGCCTGGGAGCGCCTTGGGATCCCCCAGTCAGAGCTGGTTGATGTGGCCAGGGAAAAGAAAGTTTGGGGCTCTCTGCTGGAACTGCTACCCCCGCGACCCGACCACGGATAAGCGGGAGAAGATGGATGGATGGAAAGCCCTTCTATATCCTGACCACACTGTACTGTACGATCGACACAGAAGTGGCATTGTCCCAGAATATTGCCCTAAATAGTTTATTTCCTTTTTGAAATACGATTTATTTTCGACATTGTTGTATTCAAATGCGGATGCAACTGACTTCACTGATGTAATTGAAAAAAGGGCTTAAGATAACACCTTATTGATCCCAGACAGGGATATAAAGGAGTGGCAGCAGCAAAGGAAGTTCACACCATAAACTGTGAAGTATTTATCTTTAAGGGTGTTCTCTAACAATGTTTATCAGTTGCCAAGATGTCATAACAATTTTTTTGTTGTATTTGTTTTTTTTAATATGGACCATAGACTGTATATATAAAGATATGGACACACTGTTTAAAAGCGTTGATCACTTCCTTATTGTTCCTTTAGCTCAACATTTCAAACAGCAATGAACAACTTCCTGCCAAATGTATGATACTCGCATCAGCCTCAGCTGTACTGTGTATTATGCTAATTAGCATGCTAGCTAGAGAAAACGAATGCATTGTACACGGTCAAAAACTGCTAAACTAATGTGTGAGCATGTTGACGTAGCATTAAGCTACAGTAGGAAACAACAAGAGCTGCTAGCATGGCTAACACTTTTGTGGTTAAATGTCTGCAAATGTAATCCACAGTAGTATTGGTTAGCTTAGCAACAACAATTAGCTTATTTTGGTAATTTAGCAGCCATTTTGTGAATCTTTACCAGGTTTAGGGCCAAAAAAAGTGCTTTTTAGAGATTTTTTTCAGAGATTTTTTTAATGCAAAATATCCATAATTATTTATTCTGTGTTTGTTGTTTTGCTGTGGTCTCACCCAGGTCTGGCCTTCTCTCTGCTGGCTTCACTGCCTCCCAGCTACGGCCTCTTCACAGCTTTCTTCCCCATGCTAACATACTTCTTCCTCGGTACTTCCAGACATATTTCCGTAGGTAAGTCATGCAATGCTTAGGCTATAATATTGTTGCATACATTTGCTCTAAAACAACAACTTGACTTTCAATAACTTTTAAGCTGGACATTCTTGGAAATAGGATAAGTAACTATGCCAAAGTGTTTCAATCTAAACTCTTTATTATCACAATTCCCCTATCTTCATTTTTGATAAACTGTCTAAAGGCCTCCAACTAATAAACACTTTAATGAAATCAGACACATCACTTATCATCAGCCTTATATTTTTGAAACACACACCTTCCTCCCCTTGACACACACTAGTGATGTTACGTATTGCGCCGAGGCTTCGGAGCGTGTGTCGAGTAATCCCCGAAGCTTTTTGTGAAGCTTGTATCGAGGCCTGTATCGTTTTGGGCCAGTGACGTCATCGATGACAAACGAAGCCTCGCTGCCTGTCGATACCACGTGACTGCTTCACGAAGCGATTCAGATCGGTTGAACCGTTGAACCACAACGCTCATAATACCCATGGATGTATAACAAGAACGATATTACCCCTCCTGTACCCGGGGCCGGTGCGGACACGATGTAATCAAGAGAGCTCAGACCCTCACTTATATAGAGGTCGGAACATGTCAAAAGTATAAATAAATAAAAGTATAAATAAATGTAGGAATACAAAAATGAATAAATACAGGACTAAATATCTTGCAGTGTTTTCAGGGAGCTTTAGTGTACGTACTGTGGCTCAGCTGAAAAGCAGTTGACTCTCAACCGCAGGGTCCCTGGTTCAACGACTGGTCAATACGTATTTGTTATTGTTTATAAAAGCTACAGCTAAATGAGATAATGTAGTTAATATATGTATTCTTTGATATGGTTTAGCCTTTCTCCGGCTACAACATGGTTAAGTTTACGAATATTATTAAGGAATACAAATCCCTCTTTGCAATGTTTAGCAGCCTCAGGCTTTGCAATCACAATCATTAAACTGGAATAAATACAATATTGTTACAATTAAAATATGATTTATTGTTCGTTGTTTAGAGTTATTCTAAGGCTTTACTCATTGGGAACTCGGTATGAGATACAGCACACTGTTGAGATGTCCAATCTGCCTGTTTGACACACTTTGACCAACAGGGGGGTTCAAATGAAGCCCATGATGAAGCCTCATGAGATGAACCCTTTAGCGAACCAATTGGCTGGAAAGCTTCAAAGCTTCATCTCGCCATCACTAACACACCCCTTCCTGCAGGCTCCTTCCCAGTCCTGAGCCTGATGGTGGGAGCGGTGGTGACCCGCCTCGTTCCAGAAGTCGGACAACCGGCAAACATCACTGGTTTTGATGGTTTGACCCAGGACCAGCAGAGAGTCCTGGTGGCCTCTTCTGTGACCTTCCTCATGGGGATTTTCCAGGTACATCTGTCTTCATACCTGTTGGGAAAATACTGAATGTACTCTTCCAATATCAGAGTCCACATGATAACAAAGGTATTCCAACTGTAGCTGTGAACATGACAGGATGTATGATTACCTAGAAGAGCATCAGGACTGTTTTAGGCATATGATAGCTATGTGATTAACATGATGATTCAGCCTCTATGGAGAGAGACATCAAGCATGCTCATTTCTGACGTGGAGCTAATCTGAGGTAAACATTGAATACTGCTTTCTATTCCTCCATTTTGTGACTGTGTAACTCCCTCTCTTGGATATCAGCATGTGAAGGACACTGTTCAGGAACTAGCTGATGCTCTGTATGTGATGACTACTTCCATTCTGGAGAGGATCACAAATACATACATGGATCCTGATTATTGAAGCTCAAGCCGGTGACCAGTGATATTTTTCAAACAATACCACACCCTTTGTCATGTTTGAGCAGAGCAGGTTGGAACACTTTGTTAACATTAAAATATAAGTCAAAGTTAAAAACACATACAGCAAACAGACCATAACTGGGATCCAACAGAAAACCAGAACTTAAACACATGCAGAACTAATCACAAGGAAGAAGACACAGCTGGGAAGGGCAGGAAAAACACACCAGGTGAACAGAATCAGGTAATCAAACAGGAGGGACACCACAGAGACAGGAAGTAAAATCAGACATAACACAAGGGGTGAACAGCTTTCAAAATAAAACACAAACAGATCGTGATATTTCAAAATAAAAGCGTATTTTTCCCTCGTTCTTTCACCCAGCTTGCCATGGGTGTCCTGCAGGTGGGCTTCATCGTCAGGTACCTGTCCGATACTCTGGTTTCCGGCTTCACCACAGCCGCTGCCGTCCACATCCTGGTGTCCCAGCTCAAGTTTGTGTTGGGGTTAACGGTTCCAGGCATCAATGGTCCACTCGCTCTCATATATGTAAGTCAAGGATGCATCATTGTTGATTCTTTCTTTTTTTTCAAACTAGCAAAGATGGACCAACTCTACTGTTTTTAATCATTCAGACCGAAAAGCTATAGCAAGAAAGGGCTCGGGCCCGAAGGCCAGGGTGATCAGGTGTGTTTTTAATGATGGTTTGAAGATGTCCAGGGAGGCAGCATTACGGATCTCGGCAGGAAGTGCATTCCAGAGGGTGGGGGCCGCAACACTGAACGCCCTGTCAGCAACAGTTCGGAGGCGAGAGCGGGGGATGGAGAGCAGGCCCGTGTCTGAGGACCGCAGACTCCGAGAAGGGGTGTAGGGATGGAGGAGGTCCGATAAGTACTGGGGGGCGAGGGTATGGAGGGACTTGTACGTGAGGAGGAGTGTTTTGTACTGAATCCGGGACTTGACCGGCAGCCGGTGGAGGTGGATGAGGGTGGGGGTGATGTGTTGCCATGGCTTGATGCGGATGAGAAGCCTGGCGGCAGAGTTCTGGACGTATTGGAGCCTGTCCAGGGTTTTGCTGGGAACCCCGGACAGGACTTCATTGCAGTAGTCCAGACGGGATGTGATGAAGGCGTGTACGAGTGTTTCTGCCACAGAGTCAGAGAGTGAAGGCCGGAGTCTGGCAATATTTTTGAGATGGTAGAAGGTGGATTTGGTGACAGATTTGATGTGCGTCTGGAAAGAGAATGTTGTAATCGTGCTAAAATGCAGAGTTTTCACTTCTTTTGCACAGACCCTGGAGAAGGTCTTTGTCCAGATCACCTCCACCAACATCTGCGACCTGGTGATGTCCATCGTGATCATGGTGGTGGTTTTCATCGTGAAGGAGCTGAACGACCGATACAAAGCCAGGCTTCCTGTTCCCATCCCCATAGAGGTTATCATGGTGAGAGGAGACTATCTTATGAACTACAAATCCTGTTTACATTACAACCAAAGTATAACAACGTTGATGTGTTCAAGCTAGCTGGGATTGAAGAGTTGTTTCTCTCTATGTGTGTCTTTGCTCTCACAGACTGTCATAGCTTGCGGTGTTTCCTATGGCTTCAACTTCGAGACGAGATATGATGTTGAAGTTGTTGGCAAAATGGTTAGTGGGTAAGTTTTGCACGTCATCAGTGGATTCTAAGTCAAAATCAAGCTGGCTGATTTCTATGTTTGGTAATACCGTTAAAGCAGGACATCTTGACTCAAGTAAAACTAATAACACCCCAATTTTGAAACACTAAGTACTGGATTTTAAGATTTTAAGAAATACTATAAAGGCATAATCTGCTAAATGTGCTCAAAATATACAAAGT
Source organism: Gymnodraco acuticeps (assembly GCF_902827175.1). Taxonomy (NCBI): domain Eukaryota; kingdom Metazoa; phylum Chordata; class Actinopteri; order Perciformes; family Bathydraconidae; genus Gymnodraco; species Gymnodraco acuticeps. The sequence continues at coordinate 80,877 of NW_022990509.1, forward strand.
AAGAGTAGAAAACAGAATTGTATAGATTGTATAATAGTTTTTTAATGCTGATGAACCTATGTAACAGAATTATAATTTAGTTTGAAGATGGTTGACCTAATACGATGTTTTTAAAAGTTCACAAGATAAATCTGAGAGAGGTCATAAGATAAAGAGAAAAATGCTACACAAATGTACATAATTTAATTGACCTTTCTTTAATATTTTGTGAAATATTGAATTATTTACCTAATTTAAAGGTTATGTAATGAAAAACTATTGGAAAATGTTGAGGTAACACTACTGGAACAAGACAAGCGCCCACAACTCGATTTATTTTGTATAAAGAGTCAGAAGCTCCAAAGGTTGGGAACCACTGTTTAATTGTTTAAAATGAAATGTATTTTATGACCTAATGAAACAATGTGTAACCACAGCTTTCAAATAAGTGTAGTAGTGTAAAAAGTACAATCATTCAGTCTTTAAGTCTTAATAAATGGTCCCTCAAAATTGAATTTAAGTACAACAAGTATTGAGCTATAGATCCTATGAATGCGCGATTAAACACTGTTTTAATTTTCAGGTATGAGTCTCCTATTGCGCCAAATATTGAAGTATTTCAGGAGAGTGCAGTTGAAGCTTTTCCCATCGCCATCGTGGGCTTTGCTGTTGCCTTCTCTGTGGCCAAAGTCTACTCCATCAAACACGACTACACCATCGATGGAAACCAGGTGAGTTTTGTGTGGTCATTCCTGGCTCTCATGGCAGAAAAATAGTTAATTTGTTACCAGTGGCGGACTGGCCATCGGGACGAATCGCGATGGGCCGGTGTTGTGTCAAATTATGCACCCCCATCATGAAATGCACCCCTTGTCACGGGAACGCGCATTTGTAAATGAAACGTTAAGACCTTAAAACTATGCTTAAAACGAAAAGTAAACGTCTAGGTTTTTTTTAATGGTAATTTACAGACTGTGAGTCGCTTAGTGGTAGCTCATATAGTCTTGATTCTTGTGGTTAAACTTTTCGCTACGTATTTTGATGGTAGTGGTGTCGAATCCTGGATTTTGCATTCATTCGTCACTTCTTTTTCAGTAATTTTTTATTTAATATGTGTTTTTTTTTAATTGTGACGTCCTGTCTGTATACACGTGCTTTAAAATGTATTTGATTTTACGTATTGTTTAATTTTACATATTTGTCATATAATAAACACAATATATGTTTACAAATGTTTTTGCCACATTATGCACCCCTTGCTATCTTACAAAATAAAAGTCTCACTGTTATGGAAATAATTATCATAAGACGCCAATTAGTAACATACAGGACAAACCTTGATGTCTGTTTACCTTCTTTAAGGACACAGGCGGCTTAGCCAATAATGTTATTGTTCCCATTCTGTGACCGGTCAATACTGGGTCACAGATGGTCTGTGTTGTGGGTACACTGGGACACTTCCTTCTCTGTATTTGTGGACTCCAAGGTAAAATCTTCGAGGTCATAAGTGTCCGACGCAAGTAGCTCAGTGTTCCCACACTGTTTAGGCTATCTTCTCAAATATGTTGTTTACTCTCTGCGAAACCAGTTAGATGGGCTGGCAAGAGAGAGGCTCTCCAGAATTGACGTGGCAACTCTACCGTGAAGTCAGAACCTCTGACTCTTGGACTTGTGATGTGAATCCTCCGGCCGTAACTCCAAATAAATCACAGTGGTTTGACATCAAAGCTCCGACTCTTCCCGTGTCTCCTTCCTGAGTTGGTGACTCCAGTGCATGCTACACAGAAGTTTCCTCTACACTCACATTCATGAAACTTGGTACTAGTCCTACAACCATACCCTAAAAAATGCTTGAGGGTGGGATGAATAGAAACATCTTTTTGGGTGGGGTGCATTTGATGACAGGCCTGCTTATCACAATATGCACCCCCTTGCTATCTTACAAAATAAAAGGATCACATACATGAAACTTGCTCCATTCATTGGTACTAGTCCTACAACTATACCCTGAAAAAAGTGGGCCGGTCGGACGAAGTGGGCAGGTCGGATAAGTCACTAGCACCCCACCCCCTCCCCCCTGGCAATTTACTAGCGGTACCGAAGTGGGCCGGTCAGATAAGCTGCTAGCACCCACCCCCTCGTTGACAATTTACTATCGGTCCCGAAGTGGGCCGGTCGGATAAGTCACTAGCACCCCCCCCCCCCCCCCCCCCCCCAATAACTTCACAATTAACTACGTCTGAAAGCAGAAGTCTAGGGCAACTCATTTAAATTCCCTTCGGTGAGTATGTCACAAAATGATTTAAAAAGAAAAGCCAAATTCTGAAAAATAAGTAAAAATCATGAAAAATAAGTGACATTTCGAATTTGAGATGCATTGTGGGACATGTAGTATATGGGCAATGTGCTTCTGTAAATCGGCCTGTAACCGTATAATAAACATATGATATTCTTTGCAATCTCTTGTGGGGCCACAGAAAATGAAGTCACGGGCCGGATTTGGCCCCCGGGCCTTGAGTTTGACACCCCTGCACTATCTGCTAGCTATCCCCAATTTCTAGAAATGTACTATTAGGTCTTAGGTTACCTTTTTTGTATCCTGATTACACGTTACATGTAATCTGTTACTCCCCAGACCTGGTGCTTTCATGTGTTGCATTTTGTCAGAGAGGTAACTAAAGTCTCTATGGTTCCTTGATCCCAGGAGCTCATTGCATTTGGAGTGAGCAACATGTTTGGTGCGAGCTTCAAGTCGTTTGCAGCCAGCACCGCTCTGTCCAGGACGGCCTTGCAGGAAAGCTCAGGAGGAAAAACACAGGTCAGAAAACTACACTCACAAATGTTTACAACCGTACAGTAGCATGTTATTGTCTCCGAAAAGAGGTATTGTAATGTCGCTCTACAATCTGGTTTATAGACATTGTAATCATTCATTGGCACGATGAAATAAAAGATGAACTTGTTTTTATAAATGCAGATTGCAGGTCTGATCTCTGCCATGATGGCCATGATTGTGACTGTGGCGCTCGGCTTCCTGCTGGAGCCTCTTCCCATGGTGAGGAATAAAATAAAGGCTTCAAACAATATGTAAATGAATGAAGACCTTAACTACCATCATTTAAAGACTCACGGTTCCTACGGTCATTAAAAACCTGGAAAAGTCATGGAAATTCAAAATGCAAATTCCAGGCCCTGGAAAAGTTTTGGAAAACAATATTTTTCCCAACGTTTTGGAAAAGTCATGGAAATGTAACCAAAGTTGCATCAAATATCATTTTTATTTTATCTAATCGCCGAAATAGTAATACTATAATGATAATAAATACTGTATGGTATAGTAATGAAACGTAAAATGGCATTTAACTGTCGAGGTGTTTTGCTGCTGAGAGATTTTTACAATCACGCCCTCTAGTCGACAGTGGCTTTAGTCTGTAGGAGCTAGTAAGCCTACTATTTGATTTGTTTTAGATAGGCGCAACATGTTTCATATGCAGACCTTATTTTCCAGCTTACCATGTTAAAATAAAAAAATGTCAGTGGTACCGCGGAGAAAGAGTAATTATTTTTTTTTTGGTCATGGAAAATTAGGTAAAGGTCATGGAGAAGTCATTGAAAATCAGTGGTGAAAAAGTGTATGAACCCTGAAGACTGTATCACCCTCTGTTTAGCCATGATAACACGTTCATTTGATGTCATTATTTTTGAAATAACAAATGTTGTCCAGAGATACTTCGATTTTTAATTTATGAAACATTGTTTTTGGGATCTCAAATGTATTATTTCATTATCTACACTGAACAAAAATATAAACGCAACACTTTTGTTTTTGCTCCCATTTTTCATGAGATGAACTCAAAGATCTAAAACATTTTCTATATACACAAAATAACCATTTCTCTCAAATATTGTTCACAAATCTGAAACAATCTGTGATAGTGAGCACTTCTCCTTTGCCGAGATAATCCATCCCACCTCACAGGTGTGGCATATCAAGATGCTGATTAGACAGCATGACTATTGCACAGGTGTGCCTTAGGCTGGCCGCAATAAAAGGCCACTCTGAAACGTGCAGTTTTGCTTTATTGGGGGGGTCTGGGGGGGTCCGAAAACCAGTCAGTATCTGGTGTGAGGGGTAGGGTAATGTTGTGAATCGAGTGGCCTGCGTTCGTCGTCCATAACATACGCCTGCCCATACCATAACCCCACCACCACCATGGGCCACTCTATTCACAACATTACCCTAACCCGAACCCGAACCATTGGACTCCTTTGTTTACATTTGTGACATCACTATGTAACACTCGTGCTTCTATTGGCTATTGCTCCAACACATTGTACGTGATAGGCTAAGGGGCGGGACATCTCTAATGCCCCGGCCACACGAGGACGAAAACGGCTAAACGCATAGGATTAACGCAAACGCAAACGCAATCGCAAAAAACCTTCCGTCCACACGCAATAGTTATCCGGATAGTGTCTGCCCACACGAGACAGCTCCGTTTAGCTCCAACCGCTGGAGAAGCTGCAGTACATGCAGGAGCCTGTACGTAGCGCTGTAACTTCCTCCACAAAAGCAGCGAAGAAGCATGGTTGTCATGGTTGCCTTTCTGTTTATTCTCCGCGGTGGGGGCCGAGGGAACCGGGCACAGTTTTTCGCCAGTCAACGTGTATTAAAGTTTAAACCTTACGACACAATTATAAAAGTGCCGGTCAAAGGTCTTCTTTGTTATTTATTGAGCTTTAAAACAAATGAATAACGACTCTATATAATATAATAATAAAATACACGGAGCCTCTCTTTGTCCTCCCTCTCTTCGGACAGCGCCAGTGTCTGTTTCATGCAGCAGTTGATCCAGTAATGAGTGACCCGGCCGACAGTAAAAATAAACATATTTATAACTAGTTTAGGTAGTTTGAGAGGTGTCTCCGTCCTGTCAGATTAGACTTCACTCGCGTTTATGTCCATATCGAGAGAAAGATAAATAATCTGAATTCAGTGTGCAGTTTACTTTGACGCGGGGGTGAGCAGCAGAGGTGGGGAGAGGCGGGGCTATTGCCTCATCATTATCAGAAAATGATCGTATAGGGCGTACACACGGAGCCGTTGGACCCCCCAGAGCGTTGCGTATGCCGTTCTATCCACCTTGGGACCCGTTATCGTTTCCGCAGTCGTTTAGTGCCGTATTCGGTCGTCCTCGTGTGGCCGAACGGTCTATATGACACTAAACAGTAACGCAAACGACCGTTTTCGTCCTCGTGTGGCCGGGGCATTAGCTGGTTGAGCAATCACAACAGAGCCGGCCAGCTAACCAATCAGAGCAGACTGGGCTCTGGTTTCAGACAGAGGGTGAAAAGAGGTGCTGCAGCACAGACAGTATGAGAAAAATAAAGAGCTTTTTGAACATTAAAGCATGGAGACATGTCACAGGAGAGACAGTAAATTATGAACCTAAAAATGAGCAGAATATGTCCTTTTTAATATTTGGCAGTCTGTCCTGGGTGCTTTGGTGATCGTCAACCTGAAGGGCATGCTGATGCAGTTCAGAGAAATCCCGTACTTGTGGAGGAGGGACATACCGGAGTGTGTAAGTGATTACAAAGTCTTGTAGCTCACAGCCACATGTTGTTGTTTTTATTTACTTTATTGTCTTTTAATCTCATGTGTTGTCTGCAGAGGTGGGAAGTATCGGAGTACAAATACTTCGTTACTGTACTTAAGTACATTTTTCTGGTATCAGTACTTTACTCCACTACTTATTTTTCTGACGACTTTTTACTTTGACTTCTTACATGTTGAACTCAAATACCTGTACTTTCTACTTCTTACATGTTGAACCCAAATACCTGTACTTTCTACTTCTCACATGTTGAACTCAAATACCTGTACTTTCTACTTCTCACATGTTGAACCCAAATACCTGTACTTTCTACTTCTCACATGTTGAACCCAAATACCTGTACTTTCTACTTCTTACATGTTGAACCCAAATACCTGTACTTTCTACTTCTCACATGTTGAACACAAATACCTGTACTTTCTACTTCTTTCATGTTGAACTCAAATACCTGTACTTTCTACTTCTCACATGTTGAACTCAAATACCTGTACTTTCTACTTCTTACATGTTGAACACAAATACCTGTACTTTCTACTTCTTACATGTTGAACATAAATACCTGTACTTTCTACTTCTTACATGTTGAACACAAATACCTGTACTTTCTACTTCTTACATGTTGAACATAAATACCTGTACTTTCTACTTCTTACATGTTGAACTCAAATACCTGTACTTTCTACTTCTCACATGTTGAACACAAATACCTGTACTTTCTACTTCTCACATGTTGAACACAAATACCTGTACTTTCTACTTCTTACATGTTGAACTCAAATACCTGTACTTTCTACTTCTTACATGTTGAACTCAAATACCTGTACTTTCTACTTCTTACATGTTGAACTCAAATACCTGTACTTTCTTCTTCTCTCATTTTCCAAACAGCTGGTTCCTTTAGTCTGAATGTGTGTTTGGTGGCGTGATCATTATTCTTTAGAGTCATTGCGTGCCTATTGATTTGAACACGATCCGTGTATCCATCATTTCCTGGTCTTCTCTAAAGAAGAGGGACCAATGAAAACGTTGTCATGTTGCCGTTGTTCAGCATGGAAACATTCATTAGCTAACAATTACATTATTGTTCTATTAATATAAAGGGAGGTCAGGTACTCTTTAAAACAGCTGCTAGTTATGGGTACTTTTTACTGAAGTACATTTCAAAGCCCTCTTTACTTTTACTTGAGTAAAGAAGTTTAGTCAGTACTTCTACTTTCACCAGAGTATTTTTAAACACGAGTATCTATCCTTCTACTTGAGTAAAGGATGTGTGTACTTCTGCCTTCTCTGGTCGTGTGCAGGTGGTTTGGGTCGGGACGTGTCTGGGGGCCATCCTGCTGGGTCTGGATATCGGTCTGGCGGTGGGATTGGGGTTGGAGCTGCTCACTGTCGTCTTCAGGACTCAATTGTAACGTCACAAGTTATTCCTCTGATAACTAAAACACAGATGTGCTGCAGTGGATGAGAAATCACATCTTCAGCACAAAGTAACACATAATAATTCAGAACCAGAATCAGAATTCCTTTATTCGTAAATGTATGTTGTAACAGCAAAAGTAGAGATAGAGACAACAAATAAAGCAGTATTAGATTAAAGGGCATGCATGTAAGTTATTAAAAAGTACACATGCAGGTAGAAAAGTAGCAGCGGCAGCAGTATTTATAATCAGTGCTGGAATTGGGCCGGTACTCACCGGTACGCAGTACCGGCACTTCTGGTTCTGACCCATGGAGTTCCGGCACTTCTTGCTCAGTACCGGCATGCTGGCGGTACTCCGGTACTCATGCACCGTGCCAGTACTCAACACTCTCCCGCCGTTCTTATTATACATCCATATATATATACAGCCGCCCGGTACTCAGTAGATGCGTCATGAGGTGCCGAACGGACATTCTCATCGCTCTAACCGCTGGAGTTTCACAGCGGCTGTCAGCTGTTTACTCCTGTCATTCAAACAGAACGTGCTGGAGAGGGGGCGGGGCTTATCTTCTCCATGTAAATACTGTGGTGGAAACGACTATGTCAAAATTAACCTATTTGACCGTGATTTAATAGTAATACACGTTTCAAAATAATAATAATAATAATGCCGAAGTAACAACATACTGAAAACTGTTAGTAAAACCATGTTTTAATGCTTTACAATTTACATACCTAGATGCACGTGTGTTGTGTTTATGCAGTGCAACTCCCACCCAGTGGGTGGCTATGTAGAGTGATAGAACAGAGCAGGCACGCCCCCGAGAGAAGGAAAGCAAGTCACGTCACAAATTAGCATTTCTAAAATGTTAGCGTGGATTAATAAAAGTGCAAAAAGACAGCGGTTGTCGCCGGAAGAAACTTCAAATACAGAGAATGCTGTGCCTGTGTTGGAAATTGTGTCTGATGGGGAGCTTTCTTTGGTTGATCCTCCTGCTCCAAGTTCTAGTGCATTAGCATTAGCACTAGCTCCGCCGCCTCCTCCAGAGCCTCTAACGTTAGCTGCTGCTGGCGCAACTGCCACCACCAACACCGGGCAAAGCGATGCACCTGACTGCTGGACAACGGACCAGGTGCAATATTTTTGCAAGACCAATGCATGGCTCCTTCTTAAAGATAAGAAGCTAGGATGTCGGATATGCAGAGATGTCAAATCTTTGGGAATACACACTGGACAAGGACTGACACTGTCAACTGAATGGGGTGAGTGTGCAGTGTCTCATTTCGGTGTTGACAAGGGCAAACAACAAGCTAGCCTGATAAAAAAAAATCAAAGAACATAAAGAATCACAAGCCCATGTAAAAGCTGCTGCCATCCTTACATCTGCTTCACGTGAAACTATTCAACATCAAGTGCAGTCTATGCATAAATCTGAATTAGACACCACTATCAGAGTTTTTCGAACGGCATATACAATTGGCAAACATAGCCGGCCATTCACAGACATGCCAATTGATTTGAATGTACAGAAACTGAATGGGCTGAACGTGGGCAGGGTTTTGCACTCCAATAAAACCTGTGGCGAAATCATCGACCACATAGCTCATGAGCTGAAGAAAAAAATGGCAAAAGACATTACAGAAAACCAAAGAAAACTCTGTGTTTTGGTCGATGAATCTACCACTATTAGTGGTAAAACGGTGCTTGTTGTGTGTCTACGCTCAGCATTAGCTGATGCTGAGCCCGAAACGTTTTTTTGGGAGCTGATCGAGTTGGATGGAACAACGGCTGATGACATCACAAAGGCGTTAATGGAGTGTCTTGGAAGAGATTTTAACGAGGACTTTTTAGGTCAGTGTTTCGTTTCTTTTGCATGTGATGGGGCTTCAGTCATGCTAGGGAAGAGAACAGGCGTTGCTACCCAGTTGTGTAGTAAATTCCCACGCCTGTTTGTGTGGCACTGCTCCAATCATCGTCTAGAGCTGGCAGTTGGGGATGTGGTCAAGGAGGTCTCAGGGCTCAATCATTTCCAGATCTTTTTTGACAAACTCTATTCCTTGTTCCATGCCTCCCCCAAAAATCAGAGGCAGTTAGCGCAGTGTGCGCAAGCAGTCGGACAGCGTCTCCTGGTGATAGGGCGTGTTTTGTCCATCCGCTGGGTGGCTTCAAGTGAAAGGAGCGTCAGAGCAGTCTGGGAAAACTACCGAGTGCTTCATGATCACTTCACAAATGCTGCAAACGACACGAGCAGGGATTCCAGAGATAGAGCAAAGTACAAGGGCCTGGATGATGTGCTCACATCTGCAACGTTTGTCAGCAATCTGGGACTGATGTACGATGCGCTCACAGAGCTCAGCGACCTCTCTCGGCAACTCCAAAAAAAGAGAGATGACACTGCCTACAGCAGATAGGCTCTTAACTCGAGAAATACGAGTTTTTGAATCCATGGTCACCATGCCTGGCCCACACATGACTACAGTTCATACAGCTCTAGCTGAGAAGTCCTTCAAGGGTGTTGCCCTGCGTGAGAATGGCAGGCTTGTACAGATTCATGCAGGTCAGTTTTTCCGCAGTATGGTAGAGAATCTGAGACACAGAATGACTTCCACAACCTCCTCTCATGTCAGCACAAGAGAAATCCCATTACATGGCCGGGAGGCCCGGGACAATCAGCTAATCCAGGACATGAAAGTTATCCATCCTGGAAGTTGGCCTGAAGAGGAGTTAGACGTACAGTATGGGGACGTAGAGGTGCTACGTTTGTGCGAAGTGCTGAAAGTGGACAGAAGAGAGACTGTTCAGGGCTTTCGCGAATACAAGGAAACCAGGGCATCCCGTACACCTGCTGCCATGGAGCCTCTACTGAAAGCAGTCCGAACCATCGCTGTCTCCACTAGTGAGTGTGAGCGGGCATTCAGCTGCATGAACGATATCCTTACTGCAAAAAGGAATGCTCTCTCTGTCAGCCGACTGTCCAGCCTGGTTTTCATTAAATGTAATGGACCATCACTAGGACAGTTCAATCCGGAACAGTATGTGAGGTCCTGGCTGGCAAAGGGAAGGAGAAGTGCTGATGAAAGAGCCTGTCCAGCTCCAGCCCCTGATACTGATGTCCCCAAGGCCTTCTGGAGCCTTTTCTAACAATGTGAAGTATATTGCAAAGCAGCTCACCCAGTGAGAAGACTTTTGGCATAATGTGCCGATTTGTACAGATCCTGGAGATAGAAGGACTTCAGACCAACCAGGGAGTTATCTGATCAGCTTGGTGTTCAATGTAACTCTTTACCATGGCTCAGACTTTGTTACTTGCAGTTACAGTTTCTCATTTTAGATTGTGCAAATTTTGCATTTGTTTTTACATGTTCTTTGTTCATGCTCTTTATCATTTTTCTGAGTTGGAAAGTTAGATTGCATCATAGTTTACTTTATACATATTTGTATTCTTCAGTGGTGAAGTATATTGCAAAGCAGCTCAGCCATGTGAGAAGACTTTTGGCACTTTTTCGTTTTTCGTTTTCTGAGTTGGAAAGTTAGATTACATTCAAAATGTACAGAAATACTTAATTTTGTTAAAGCTTTTTATAAAAAATGCTTCTGACCAGAGCTTTGTTTCCTTGTCATTAATGTTGAATACCACCAGAGGGGCTCTCACCTGAAAGGTCTCTGCTTCATGTGTCTTCAGCAGAAGATCTAGACTTTGATTGCTATATTTTCAGTTAATATTGACCTTACTGAGCTTTAGCCATATCCGCTGCCTATCATAAAAAATGTTAAGTACAGTGAACCTTTCTAAAATATACAGTAGTAAAGAGACAAACCCACCAGCATTATAGTAGCCAAATTCTTGTTTGTGGGCTGTATATATAAAATTGACTTGAAAAAGTTGCTGATTTTAGAGTACTGGCACCTTTTTCATTCCAATTCAAGCACTGTTTATAATATAAATGAAGTGTAACATGTAGAAGTTAGTGTGGTAGAAGCTAGATAGCAGGAATGTTATATATTGCACAGAGACACTTACAGACACTAGATAGAGTATTCAAATTGTCAAACTATTAACTACTTACGAAGCACTTATAAGAAGCATATACAAGCAAAACCTCAAACTCTAAGAAGCAGAAATCCTGCAATGACAATATGAATTTTCTAAAATAAGATGTATAATAATATATGTATTTGTATGTTCTTCTCCATGTCTTTCCAGCCCTCGCTGCTCTGTCTTGGTTAACATCTCGGGGACAAACCTGTACAAAGACCGCAAAGATTACCTGGATGTGAGTAAATGCTATCCAATAAACACTTTTAGACACTTTCAGAATCAGCTATTCATCACACTGTATCTCCTCTCAGATATTCGAACCAAACGGAGTAAAGATCTTCAGGATCCCCTCGCCTATCTTCTTCGCTAATATCGAGTTCTTCAGGGACAAGTTGGTGGAAGCTGTACGTACGACACACTTCTCCATCCTATACTTCACTTATATAAGAGATGATAAAATGTACTTTATTAATCCCAATTTGGGAAAAAATGATGTTGCAGCAGCATAAAACAAAACAAGGCATTGCACATAGTAACAAATTAAAAGAGTAGAAATTCCAAAAATGTGAACTTCTAAAAAAAGAAATAGAAATAAATCAGCCTTAGAGAGTAAGAAAATATACTGATGACCGTTAAGATAAAAAATCTATAAACTGTCTGACAAATCAAAACACTATTGAAGGGACAATTTTCTGTTAACCCAATACACAATATAAGCAAGATATTGTTTCCATCAAGTATATATACAAGTTTATAAAACGGACAAGTCAAATCAAGCAATCTGATTGGTTCTTAGCCGTGATATAATGAGCGTATATCACGGGTAGAATTGTAGTTACTTTTCACAACAAGTCAGTATCCCTCCGCGTCTGAGAAAAGCTACAACCGTTACAACTGTTACATTACGGCCGTTACGAAACTAACTAACTAACAAAGCTTAAGATGGAAACATGTAAGGGATAATGTGCAGCAAGGACTTATTGACCGTTGTTAAGGACGCTCACATCTGCAGAAAGAAGTCCGGTCGATTTAACTGTATACAGTTGGGCTAAAAAGCACACTGCATGCTTTGCGTCGGGCCGAACCACGCCCCTTAACTGTGATATAATGACCATATACCACGGCCTGTCGTGAGCTATTGCTTAAATATACAATATATAGGTATATAAGTATATATAGCAGAGGTGGGACCAAGTCATTGCAAGTCACAAGTAAGTCTCAAGTCTTTGCACTAAAGTCCTGAGTCAAGTCAAGCCTAAACTTTGAAAACCGACAAGTCATTATGTCCTTTCACCAAAACAGAATATAATATATAAAATGTAAACAAATCATGAGTTGCTCCTGAACTCAAACATTAAGGAGTACCATAACAATAATAACAACATCAGTAAATGCATAGTTGATCCTCATCGAATTGCAAATCAAACTACTCTTTATTAGTCATATTAATAATGTACTAATCAATTTGCTCTCTGCTGGTAAAGCGATGTGTTTTTTTCAGTCTGACTCGAGTCCAAGTCATGTGACTCGAGTCTAAGTCATGTGACTCGAGTCCAAGTCATGTGACTCGAGTGCACACCTCTGATATATAGTATATATTTTAAAATAAATCGTCACTTTAACATGTTCCAGGTTGGGTTTAACCCTCTGAGGGTGTTGAGAAAGAGACACAAGGCTCTCAGGAAAATCAAGAAGCTTTTACGGAAACAGGATGGCGACATATCAGAGGTGAGAAATCAAAGATACGATACACTACTGTGCTTCTTCTTCTTTCAAAAAGCTTAACTTTTCTGTGAAAATAGTGAATGTACTCTTCCAGTCTGAGAGTAACATGATAACAAAGGTATCCCAACTGTAGCTGTGCACATGACAGGATGTCTGATGACCTAGAAGAGCATCAGGACTGTTTGAGGCATATGATAGCTATGTGATTAACATGATGATTCAGCCTCTATGGAGAGAGACATCAAGCATGCTCATTTCTGACGTGGAGCTAATCTGAAGTAAACATTGAATACTGCTTTCTATTCCTCCATCTTGTGACTGCGTAACTCCCTCTCTTGGATATCAGCATGTGAAGGACACTGTTCAGGAACTAGTTGATGCTCTGTATGTGATGACTACTTCCATTCTTGAGAGGATCCCAAATACATGGATCCTGATGTTGAAGCTCAAGCCGGGGACCACCAGTGAGATTTTCCTAACATTTTCCTAAATCTTCCAAACAGAAAGGCATGAGGGAGTTATTCCCCATGAATGTGGAGGATTCAGATCGGCCCTCCGACCTCACTGACCTTCCCATCCGGGTGAACTGGAACGCAGAGCTTCCTGCTAACATCAGCGTTCCCAGAGTAGATCTCCACAGCCTGATCCTGGACTTCTCTGCTGTCTCTTTCCTGGACATCTCCGCTATGAAGGGACTCAAAACGGTACCAAGTCGTCAAAAGCTGAACTCAATTTCTCTTATGTTCATTGCCTTGTTTTTTATGCTGCTGCAACGCAAACATTTCTACCTACCTACCTACCTACCTACCTACCTACCTACCTACCTACCTACCTACCTACCTACCTACCTACCTACCTACCTACCTACCTACCTACCTACCTACCTACCTACCTACCTACCTACCTACCTACCTACCTACCTACCTACCTACCTACCTACCTACCTACCTACCTACCTACCTACCTACCTACCTACCTACCTACCTACCTACCTACCTACCTACCTACCTACCTACCTACCTACCTACCTACCTACCTACCTACCTACCTACCTACCTACCTACCTACCTACCTACCTACCTACCTACCTACCTATAAAAGAAATAGTCAAGATTCAATAACAATATGTTGAATACTACAAAGCAATAATATTATTAGCACTGTTTACATTAAATAATATGTACTAGTTACAAATACTATGAAATACTAGTTTGAATAAACCAAATCATTTATTGAAATTATTATTTATTGTCATTTTTTTTTGTCATCTCTGCTGTGACACTTTTTCAAGACATCGCTTCTTTGTAAGAACAACCAAATAAAAAAATGAATAGACAAGATTCAATAACAATATGTTGAATATAAAACAATTACTTATTTATGAATGAAAAAACTCAGCCATGAGACAAAAGAAACCTGCCACACCTAATTCATTGAGAATCCACTGTATATGTGTGAATTAATTGCAATAAAATAGAGCCAACGTACTTGTATTTGTATCTTACTAATTACAAATCTCATACAATAACGGGCTTTTTTATTCCACAGGCACTCAAAGAATTTGTCCGTGTGGAAGTAGATGTTTACATTGTCTCTTGTGATGGTGAGTTTCACGAATGTTTCTTAAAAAGCTTAACATCTACAGTGTAAAGTGGTGCACAAAGTTCACTACACTAACTTGAGGCTTTCTCGGATTCACCCCAATGTAACTGACTCTTGCAATAGGTGCAAACAATCCCCAGCCAATCATTCCCATATGTTCTGTCTCTGCCCTAGGCTCACCACATTCTGGTCCGATGTCTTCAAAACTCTTAGCACAGCATATAATACTACTATCCTTTCAGATCCTCTCTCGGTCTTGTTTGGTGCCCCCCTGCAGCCTGTCACCTCTAAAGTTATACAGACTGTTCTAGCCTTTGCCACCCTGTTAGCCAGGCGACTTATACTCCTCCAAGCTCAACCTCCATCTCATAGCAGGTGGGTGAAAGAAATGTTACTGTCCATTAGACTCGAAAAGCTTAGGTTTTCCCTCAACTGCTCCTTAAGTTCTTTTGAAAAAACGTGGAGACCTTTCTTAAATCATATTGAATCTCTGACATCCCTGCCTGACTGTGACGACTGAGCCACCCCCCCCCCCCCCCCCCTTTTTTTTTTCTCCCATACTTATGTATTTTGTACTGTTTTCCTTTTGTGTACTGAGAAGTGTTCTCCTTTGGGTGGGATTGTGGGAGGGATAAAATGACGGGGGAAAATGGAAGAATGGAAGTTCTCTGTGACACTGCTCTGTTGTTTTGTTGGTCTAATTCAGGGGTTCTCAAAGTACGGCCCGCGGGCCAATGGCGGCCCTCGGAAATGTTTCTGGCGGCCCGCGATAGTTAATGTGACACGCTGAAATGCATGCGTTATATTTTAATCCTCCATGGTTGTATCTAGTAAGAATTAGAATGGAATTTAAGAATGGTAAAACTGCGCCCCCTGGGTTGTCATTCCTAAATTATGAATGACAGCTTGTGGAAAGTTTGCTCGACTACTGGTTGCATGGCAACTAGGCATCTCGCGAGTTGCGGTAATTGGTTAGTAAAGAAAGAAAGGATTTGTTTTGGAATTATTTTGTGTTCCGTTTTTTCTTGGGCGGCCCTCAATCCAATATTGGGTACCTAAATTGGCCCTCACTCATCAAAACTTTGAGAACCCCTGGTCTAATTGCTTCCAAAAAAGAAAGTTGATACAAAAAGAAAAAAAGCTCAACATCCCATAGTTAAAGTGTCCGTAACAAGCTTCCCATGTGTCGACAGCGTACATCCTGGAGAAACTGCACAGCTGTCTGTTCTTCGACGAAGAGATCCTGACCTCCATGTTCTTCCCGACGCTTCACGACGCCGTGCTGCATGTTCTTGAAAAGCACCAGGAGGACAAAGGAGGCCGGGTGGTAAAGAAACTATTGTTATAAATATTATAAAATCGTTTCTGGAGTGAGATCAAGTCACGTTCAGCTTTAGGGATAGCTAATAGGTTCATTATAATAGAAGGTATTATTTCTTTTTTTTATACAATTATGAGACGTTTGGAAGATAAATGGCCTTAATAAATCAAATGAAAGTGATAGTGTAATATGAATGTAATTTAAATGCATGCAATAGGCTTACTGTTTCTTTATATAAGTGTAAATACATTGTTTTTGCTCCTGTCCTCCTTTGCCCTCTGATGCAGCTGACCAACCTTGAGCAGCCGTAATCCCCCTTAAGGAGGGGCTGCCCTAGTTGTTGCCAGTTTGTGACCGGGCACCTCTCGGTCAGAGATAGTTATGGTTGTGGGACACCTCCTTCTCTGGGTGTAGATGACCCCGAGCCATAAGCGACAACAACTGTGATCCAGTGTCCTCAGCTGTTTAGTCTCTCTATTGAAGAATGTTGATTATTACACTCTGAACTAGTTAAAACCTGGAGCTACAGGAGGGCTCTTCAGAATTGATTGTGGCATCTCTGTGGTCAACTCGTGGCCCGTGACATGTCTTGTGAATTCTCCGGCCGAAGCTCCAAATAAACCGTCAGTGTTTGCCATCAAAGCTCCAGCTCTCCTCGTGTCTCTCTGAGTCCTGACTCCACTTGATACAGAAGTTTCCCCTAGTTATATTAAAATAAAATCACAATGAAAGTGTCAATGTTGTCCAGCAGAAGGCTCGTAACAAATCATTATGTAATAACTCACATTTTCTTCACTTCATTATGTAATAACACTCGCATTTTGTAGTAAATACTTTGATTGTCACACATTAAACTATATGGCAGTAGTTATTACAAAGGTGTTTGTGATGAAAATGTAATATTACATGCAAAACATTTTGAAAGAGGCAGGACTAAAACCTCTTATTGAAACTGTATATCTAAGATGAGTGTATGTAAAGGGACCAATTATGTCTCAATGCAACCATTTTAAAAGAGTAGATATAAGCCTGTGTTTTATAGTATTTATATATACCTTTTTTTTTACTCTAACACTCTGTTCTTTTCAGATAAAAGACACCAAACTCTAGAAGAACCATCTCCTGGAGCATCCTTTCAAAATGACCACATCATATAGAAAATATACTGTAATATAAAATGTGTTTTTCTCATCACAACATAATCAATAAAACTAATGTGTGTTTTCAGTGGGTTTTGTTTTTGAAATGCTTTACTGCTGTCCAGTGTTTCCCATACATTGATTTATTTGTGGTGGGCCGCCACAATTAAATATCGTCCGCCACAAATTGATGTCATAAAAAAATAATAATGCATCTTTATTTTTTATTTCGTGGTCTAACGCAGGGGTTATTTCCCAAGAGCCCCCCCAAATGACTCCTGTTGGAACAGCGGTAATTAAAGTTTAAAAGTCTCTAAATGCTACAACTGTCACAAACTGGATGAATGTGAAGTATTGTGTTAAAGGAGGGTGAAAGCGTAATTAAGGAGCACTATTGGAGTGACTTTGATGGTTATTGGACTCAGGATTCATTCATTTGGATTCCCGCTGTATGAAGAAATGAAAGGACGGCGCAAGTGGAAACAATTCACAAAGGGATTAAACTGTTTAAAACACATGCTCAAAGTAAGCCGGATTTTGCCGATGTGTTTATGTGGATTCAAAGTCGTAAATAATCTACAAAATGGAGGAGAGCGATCTGATCGGAGCAACTGTGACAAATAATCCATCTGAAACCGGCATGGACAATGACGGTTTTAAAAATGCGCTTATCCAGAAAAGCCCGGTTTGGACACTTTACGGGCAGAAGAAACATTTCTATAGAAATAATTATACATTTCTGTCTTTTTATGCCTTTAATACTAACTTGAATTTGTATTCAAATTAATTAATCAATTATTTTTTATTGTAATGTAGAGACAAGGCTTTTAGTGACAATGTATTGCGTTACAATTATATGTAAAAAAAAAAGTCTAAATATGAGATTTGGCCTAAAATTATCTGAGGCCTGGCGCCCCCCCTGCGACCTTTGGCGCCCCCCAGGTTGGGAACCACTGGTCTAACGGATAGTGAGGTGGGCTGATGATCGGAAGGTTGCGAGTTCAAATCCCGCCTGGAACACCACTACTAGTGTGCCCTTGAGTAAGGCACTTAGCCCTCAGTTACTCCAGGGAGAATGTCCCTGTAATCGGTCATTGGAAGTCGCTTTGGAATAAGGCGTCTTCTAAATGCCTAAATTATATTTTTGGGAGAATAAACCCCACAGATCCTCAACTCCGGTGTGTCTCACTCATTAACAACGCAACACAGAGCAACAAGAACGTTGTCAACAGTAGTCATGAACTCGCATGCATTTTCTTATTTGAGGGGGGGGGGGTGGATACTTCCATGTCATCTTTATAACAACCAGGCATATGTGAATATATTAAAAAGTAACATACATTTCAGAAAACCTGTTTTAATCACCAAGATGTAATGACTACTTATTCTTCTTAAGGGTTCAAATGTTTTGTCAAAAACCCGTCGTCAAGCAGAGAGGAGATTTCAATCTGCTGTTAAAAATTTATTGAGACACAGTAAGCATTTTTCAATGTACATGTACACAATGCATGAAATCAGCCGACATATATACAGAAATATTTACCTTACACTATTTAAAAAACAAAAAGAAATAGGACATTGCTGCTCTCCTCAAAGTCTATTGTATGTTCAACTAAAATGTGCAGCATTTACAGATTTCAGGGCAAATGTCGTATCAAAATGAAAGTCCTATTGGAAAAAACTCAATCGTTAACTTTAAATGAAATGTCAACAAATTACACATAATTGTATGATGTTAGAGTTGATTTTTTTCTAACTCAATACAATAATGTGGAATCTGTTGACTTAATACGTTTAATGAAAGTCAACGGTTCAGTTTTCTCAGTGTATGCTGTAACCCTGAGGTCTACGATCACATTATCAGACGAGTGGTGTGGAGCAGGAGGATCCCGGTCATTCAGTCGGCTGTTTTACTGATAATAAGGCCGGTAGCGACCCTGATCTGGGTGGTGGGGTCCGGGCATTTGGCCCTGGAGAGGAGGACCCTGCATTCGTGGAGGTGGGGGCCCTCTGGGAGCCGGCCACATCCCAGGACTGAGGCCTCCTGGCTGGGTAAACGGAGGACTAAGAGTGCCCTGGTCCTCTGGAAACTGCTGCATGGAGTTTGGGTTGTAGTGATGAGGCGGTGGGGCGTTCACAGGGGGCCCGCTGTGTTGGGGTGGGGGTCCCGGGGGAGGGTGGTTCATATAGGGGGGCATCTGACCCATGATGTGCCCCGGTGGAGGGGTGATTGGCGGGGGAGCGGAGGACATGGGAGGAAGAGGGGCCTGGTTGTACACCATGTGAGGCGTCCCTGATGCCTGGGGAGGATGCTGCATGGGGTGATTAATGGGAGGTGGTGGGGGAGGCGGGGGGCCAAAGTGCTGCTGTGGTGGCGCCATCATGTGGTGGGAGTGGGGTCCTACAGGCGGCTGACCGGGATAATCCCCCGGGTGATGGTGGGGGGGCGGCTGCTGCTGCTGCTGCTGCTGCTGCTGCTGCTGCTGCTGCTGCTGCGGGGGGCCCGGGCCAGCATCACGTGAAGAAGAAGAGTCGTCGTGAATCGGCACCGTGATGAGATTGCTGTGTTTTCGTGTCGTTACGGTGGCGATGCGGAATGTCTCGGGTCCAATAGCGCTTGCGGGCGGGGCTTCGTGAGCGGCAGGTGGCGGTGGTTGGTTGTAAGGGTCGTGGCTGCCGTGCTGCAGAGGGTTGGGCAGGTGGACGTGGTTTTTGGCTAAGTGAGGAGGAGGAACGCGGAAACGGTCCAGGACTTCGGAGGCAGGCGGGGGCAGGTGGACGGGGTCCTGGCGGCCAGAGGAGGATTTGGGGGCCCTCATGTGACGGTGGTTCACGTGCGCCTGCAGGTCTCGCTGGGACAGGTACGTGCGTTTACATCCAGGTACGACGCTGCACATGTAGAGCGAGCCGCGCAGACACTGCTCGATGCGCTGGACCGGGTCTGTGCAGCTGAACATGGTGAGGCTGGGGGGAGAGGGTCAGATCGTTATGAAACAGGGCAAGGATGAAAAACAGGACAGATTCACAGATAAGAGATTGTTATCTTTCACTGTCAACATGTGTCAATAAGTTGTTGGTAGCTTGTTTATATATCATTTGTAAGTCAATAATATTTGTGTTTATCAATTGGTTACTGCTTAACTTTGTACAGTATCATAATTCTCACGTTTCATTTCATTATCATTTTTTGTTTCACACGTTGGAAATAAATAAATCGAATGAAATTTGCCACAGCGACAATAATACAACTTTAAAATGCCACCAAATAAAGAGAATGTCTCACCCTGGGCACATCTTCTCTCCTTTCTTCTCATGAAGCAAGGCACAGTCATAACAGAACACATGTTTGCAGGGGATCTGAGGAGTAAGAGGACAAAGTTACACATGAACCTTTTTCAGTGACTGCCTACTGAGAAGGTCAGGAAAAGAAATGAATACATACCATCCGTCCGTATAGCTGGATAGGAAGTCCACATTTATCACAAAAGTGAACTGGTACGTCATCCTTTTCTCCAATCAAATGCAACTAAAATGGGGAAAAGACGAAGGTAACAACGGTTAAAACTCCCTCATATACAGTTACTTGGATATCACTCGACTAGTAATAAGGATCTGTCTAGTCTGGTTATTTCTCACTAGGAAGCATTTTTGTTGTCTGACATCACAACAACTTCTTGCATTAGGAGTCTAAACTGGCCGTTGCTTAGTTTCACTGCTCACAAGTGATTACCTTAAAGTCCCAAAACAGTGCCTGGGGGAATCTTCTCTGATTTGCAAAGACATCACCAGCTTTAGCTCCACAATCAAATCTCTCCTCTTGCTTGAAGCCAAATTTCTCTGTAAAACACAAGAGACAAAGAAATGATCATGCCGTTCAGAGAAAACGGAGAAATCCTTACTAAATATCTGGTCTAATTAAATAACATGTCTAATTCACATTTCTCCAAGAAGTGACCAAGGGTCTTGATAAGACTGTGACCAGACGGCGGTGTATTGAAGGTCATGGATTCAAATAGAATATTAACTAACTTCAATGTATATCTCTCACACACACACACACACTCTCAGCAGCGAAACTGTGACGCGCTTACACTGTAGGTGTGCCGCGTTCGGGGGTGCGGTGCTAGTGGAGCCTTGCAGATGGGGGTGCTGCACCCCCCCCCACTGTCCATTCGCGATGTCTCGCAGTCCCCACGCAGCAAGCAGGAAATGATCCCAGCTCACACTGTCCACTCCTCGCAGCAGCGAGCCTCGCAACGTCCCGCCAACACGGCACCCAGACCCCACGCAGCATTCTCATCTGTTCGTCATTACTGGTGTCACTTCCTGGTTGCTAACAAACGCCATTGTAACATAATCACTGATGTTCCGCTGTAACGGTGGTGGACTCATCAGAACAGAGTGGGCGAGCTGACCAATCAGAGCACAGTGGGCTCACATGGAGGGGGGGGCAGGAGCTCCAACAAGGCGTGTAGGACAGAGAGTGAATACACATACTATACAGCACCGGACTCCGGATCGGGACCAAACCACAACTGTCTCTGGACTCTGAGCAAATTATACTTTTCATCTGTATTATCTGTGTTATCTGCGAGACATCGCCACAATGCAACGAGTCAAAATGATCCGCTATGTCCATACACTGCAAAGAGCGCTCTGCATGTCCTGTTCCACTGTCTGTGTGTGTCTGTCAACGCATTGGTCCAATCACATTCAGCATCCAGTCAGCGTTTTTTCCCCCCAAACAATCTGCGAATCAGAGGCACAGTAGGGCGGGTCTTTGCGGAATGCGGGTGGTAAAAATGTGTGTGTCGTCTCTTTCAACCTGTCTGAGTCAGAGCGAGAGTTAACAGCTCATCTAGTTCCATCTGTACTGTAGCTAGTAGTCTAGTTTCACCTACCGGGGTGGCAACTGACACCCTACAAATAGGCCTTGCCCCCCCAGCTGCCAGCTTTGTTTTGAAAGAAAAGTTGTGGCTCATCGGACATTTATGAGAGAAAGTCTCTAATGTCCGAGTGCAAGTGAATGCAGCACAAGATACACATCATGTAACCCCTCCCCTGGCGCGAGCGTGGACATATGATTGACGGCGATTTCATTTGAACGGGACGGCGCAAAACAAGAAGCATTCGGACCCAAGCACTGAAGGAATGAGGTGTTTGTGGTCTGACAGAGAAGAGACTGTCAGTGTGGCTGCACTCAGCATTGAATCAAAACGCACTGAAGCTGTTGATCTTAATACGTTTGTGAGGCGTTTTGCTGAACAAAGTGGTAACGGCCCGTCCACACAGCGGCGTGCGTTGAAGCTTCCAACGCTTCTGCCCATTCACTTTTAATGGGGTGACGTCACTTTTAGCCGAACTGCATTTTGGGAAGCGACGTGGAGCGTTGCTGGCGTGGCTCGCTTCAAAAGTTGAGCAATGTTCAACTTTTGACGCCTCGACGGAGGCGTCAGCCAATCGAATCATATGCCAGTACAAGCTCTAGCCAATCAAACCGCGTGCTTGTGTGTCTGGGGCGGGAGATTCATGTGATTGGTTGTTGGTCGAGTTTCAGACACGCCCGCCGGCAAGCGTCAACGCACGCCGCTGTGTGGACGGGCCGTAATCGCCGCATTCAGCTGTATAGACAACTTGATGCTCTGCTCACGGATGAGCTTACAAAACTATTAAGATGATGACCTTACGCGTGTAAATATATTGTTTTTCTTTGAGGGGGTCTGCCCCCAAAAAACTGTTTTAAGTCCTGAGAAAGTCAAATCAGACGGTGTGTAAAACTTCACTGCCCAGCCAACAGAAAGTAACCACTTTGATTGAACTAGGCCAGTAGGTAAGGACTTTCCACTGGATCATAACTGAAGTATAAAAGAATGCATGACTGAAGTGATGGAGACCATGTTGAAGGCAAACACAAAGAGGAAATAACAGGTCAAAGCAAATCCCCCTCTCAGATTCCACAGCAACCAGAAGAACATAAATACTGGCTGGTGATTTGATTCATCAGCTTTGTGATGGAATAGAAAATGCACAGTGCATTTCCTTAGCTGTGGGTGAGTCCACTGACACCACTCACAATGCTCAGTTGCTGGTGTTTGTGAGTTGTTATGATGAGGCAAAGGGGGAGTTTGTTGAAGATGTGTTGGGCCTGACGAACCTCAGTGGACACACAAGGGGGAATACATTTATAAAGCAATAATGGGAACGCTGAATGAAAGAGGGTGCAGCTGCCTTTATTCATAACTGTGCAGCTCTTACACTGCGACTCTGAGGGGTGAAGCACAGACACAATAACAATAAAAACTGCTGCATACAGATTATTTTAGTTTTTGCAACCTCGTGTTAAGAATCTTGTTGCAATTGTTTAAAAGTTTGAATGACCGTGATAAACGGACCTTTGTCTTATTGAAATATTTATTTTGGACCTTTAAGATTTGTATTTGAGTACCCCTGCTGTACAGAGATGTTGTTTGAGAAACCAATGTGAGTTTGGAACAATGTAAATCTATTCGAGTCGACCTCAACAATGGAATTATGATCGGTAGAAATGGCCGTGACATGGGACCTTTAAGGGTTACAGGAAATCAAGATTGCCATACTAGATGAGTTGAGAGAAGGCAAACAGCATGAAGTAACCATCATTTTTCTCCTGATATTGAATGTTTAATGTGCAACTGCTTTGGCAAACCATCAACACAGACTGTCTGTGTCATGGCGAATACAGTCGCTGGTTTATTTATGTCTGTAGGCCGTTGTTATGAGTGTGGAGTGAGCATATACAACGTTAGCTTAGCCGATCTCCATTCAGAAAACAAGCATTTTAAAAGGTTTTTCGCCTGCCGTCTTGTCAAAGCATTAATTCATAGTTTGTACTAACCGGTATCAGTATGTTGTTACGTCGGCATCATTTAGAAACGTGTATTACATTTTAATCACGGTAAAATATGTTCATTTTGTTGTAGTTGTAGCTCCCGAGCCAGCGCGTCTTGTTTGAATGATGCGAGTAAACACAGCTGGCAGCCGCGGTGAAACTCGAGCGACGCGATAGGAGCGTTTAGAGCGAAGCGAATATTCGCATCGCGTCCGGTCTGAACGCAGCATAACTGAAAGACACTCATGGTAGCACCATAGCTCCTGCTTACCATCTTCTCCGGGCTCCACTTTCAGGGGTCTGCTGCTGGGTCTCTGGGTGCGGGGCGGAGGTTTGCTCCTTAAGGGCTGCTTGGATATGAGTTTGATGGGGATTCGTCTGCGAACATCTGGGCCACCCAAACACCCAGAACCATCACTTCCTTGAAGATCATTGTCTGCCGGGGGAAAAGGTACAGAAACAGTGTTAAAATGGGTGTTATAGTGCACATATTTGTAAATAAGCCACCAAATGAAGATGGCAACAGAGTCAGAGTTTCACCCCTTTGTTATTATTGTTCCAAATGATGACAGTATATTAAAAAAAAGGATGTTTTGCTGATATGATATGATGCAGAACTGCACTACCAATACACACCAATACAAACCAGCATTTGTTAAGTATCTAAAATTGGCTTCACATTGACAAACTTCAACCTTAAAATGCCCTGATGTGAAAAATATAATTGTGTGAAAGGCATACTCTGCATATTGAGTCATTTCACTTTTGATACTGTAAGTACATTTAGCTGATATTACTTCTGTACTTCTACTTAAGTAACATCTCACACTTAAGACTTCTACTTGTAGTGGAGTATTTTAAGGACTTAGTATTTCTACTTTTACTCAAGTAAGGGATCTGAGTACTGCTTCCACCTCTGGGACAGACTAATGAATCAAATCAAATTCCTGTATGAGGGCCTAGCGGTATGTCTTGAGGACCATAAGCTAAACATCTAAGAGGAATTACATTTCAGCACATATTCTGAATACATGTAATACATAATATTATCTCACAGGCCATATAAGTGCTACACTCCTGAGCCTTCATAACTTAAAGCTGTTTGCATTTCATGTATTTATTACTACAATGTACAGTATTTAATTGTGCATTCTGCTTTTAGCTCATATCAGTCCATTTTACAGAGTATATTTAAATATATAGTATATGGTTGACTTCTGCATTTATCTGCACATTGGTCAATTGCAACATCCTCTTTCACTATTTATTTTAAGTTCTGTTTCTTTTGGCACTATTTGTTTTGTTTTATGTCTTATATATATTTATGTAGCATTGTTGAATGAGCTTAAGATTTCCATTGCCATAACTACACTTTAGCTACTGTGCATATGATGATAAAACCTTTGAATCTCTTGAAGTAATGTCAGCTTGCAGCAGTTAGCATTATGCTAACGTTGGTGATGTAGCATTCGCGCCCCAAGTCAGTCGCATCTATCGGTTACGCCTCCAAAACATGTGGAAATGCAATGTTTGCCATTCAACTTCAGGTAGTAACTGCGTAAAATCAGTTGCAACAGTGCAATAACCCTTAACAATTAATTAAGAACTTAACGTTAACTTTTTGTGATCACAGCAGTTGAAACGTTAGCCAGTTCTTAGCTAACATTAGCCTGTAGCATGCTAGCTTTATAACGCTTCTCTGGACGATACGGGGATGTCGTAGCAAACGCGTCTGAAGAAAGTATGATATGTCGTGATTTGAATAGCTAATACGACATAACGTACAACTGCATGGTGGAGAATACATCCCATAAATGAAGTTTTGCTAACGCCCTGCTGAGTATTTTGCTTACCGCTTTGGTCCATGATCCAACGAGTGATCGCAATGCATTGTGGGAGAGATAAGGCGATGAGAAGAGGTGGAGAAAGAGGAAGCAGGAAAGGAGAGAGAAGTAAAGTTAGTAGAAAGTTATTAATTGCTTTTCTTAATTACATGAAATAATAAATAATTAAAAGTTGTGCAAAAGTTAAAAAGCCCTTGTTTTTTTAATTACTGTAATGAACACTGATGTGTATGTACCTTTGTATGATGTTTTGGAATAATTGTTCATACATTTTGAAAAAAAAGTTAGTAAAAAACTGGATTAGATACAAGTAATGTTTTTTTTACAGCACTGACTTTATTTTGGGTAAAATGTCGCATTCACAAGGAGAAATTGAGTGTTTTGAAACCAAATTTAGCAAATGTTTACTCTGAATTACAACAATAAGGCTCCACTAGTTTTACCCTATTTTCTTTATATTTAATGCTATTTTTTTACTCTGTATCCCTGTGTGTATAATATGTTGTAATTATTTATTACCAAGGGCTTATCATAATAAACCTATTCTACTGGGTATTAATGTTTTACAGAATATTATATCACGTAAACACTACTTTTTAACAGTCTTACCGAGAGACGTTTCTTGCTAATTGGTTCTTATGATGAAAATATATTATATTATAGTTTCTTGGCTCTTGGTTAAAACAATAGGAATAATTGGTGTGGTTAGAAGTGAACTATATTCATGTATTATAGAATGAGATTAAACACTATACATGGCTGGTGCTTAAAATGGCCATTATTTGGTATTTGAAGTATTTTTTTAATGCTAAAACTTTTGTACTGCAATTTAGAATGTAGGACTTTCACTTGTAATTGAGTTTGTAATATTTCTACCTTTACTTAAGTAAATCATCTGAGTACTTGTTCCCACCTCTGCACATCTTTTAGTAAAATCCAGGATATTAAAGCAAATCTGTTAGTGTTGTTTGATTTAAATACCATAAAGAATTAACTTCAGTTTTTTTTTTACTGTGGCACGTTGATAGGCATTGTAAGACTTTATTATAGAAATATTTTACTTTTAATTTAATTGACTTTATAACAAAATAGTGTCGCATCATTCCTTCAGTAGAAGCTCCACTGTCTGAAGTCAGTGCGCGTCCCCGGTGTGGGTCTCCTGCGCGCTCCCGTAACCATGTCGCCATTTTGATTCGAAAAATATGACTGAGTTTTTCCTGCTTTGCATGCTAAACTTAGCACCGCGTTTAAATTACTTTGGACGAATTGTACACTCTTTATCCGACTGAGGTATAGTTATTAATGTCAAGGACGCGTTAAGGTCGGGGAAGTGTTTATTTGACAGACTTCAAAGACACTAACTGACTAACGGTAGCTAAGTTGAGCTAAGCTAACTGTAGCTGTCGCCTTTTTTCATAACAAATCACATTTCGCTCACAGTCTGAAACAGACGGTAGGAATAGCAGAGGACTTTCAATCAAAGGTAAGTTGGTCATGAGTTTGTGTCCCTATTTATCGGTAACTCTGCTTCTGTATCGGGTAAAGTTGGACTTAAGTTTGGGAGATATTTAAGTTCAGCTACACGTTAACTATTAGTGGCTAATTAGCTTAGGTGCTAATCAGAGGAAAGGAGGAACTAAAGTCAACGGCTGATAATTTGTTAGCTAAGTGTTTTAAATGCAAAGGTTAGACGTTGATTGTGAAAGTAACCGGTTGAGTTTAACAAAGGGATCCATTAAGATGTTAGATAACTTAACTTAAAATAGTTTATTAATTAACAGCTACAGTTGGCTGTTTAATTTTCAGAATCAGAACTAGTTTATTATTATCTAAGGAATTTACTTTGGTGTGTGATGGTGCAAACATAAGGAAATAAGTTGTAAAAGAAGGTCAAAAATAGAACGATTATAAAAAGAAAATATTAAAAAAACTATTAAATATTAAAAAATAATAAAAACAAGAATTTACAGCAAATATAAATATTCAAAAAATAACCCAAAAAAAACGTTAGCTAATTTGTTTGCTAAGTTTTACCAAGGAATCCATTAAGATATTAGTTATTACTTAACTTATAATAGTTTATTTATGAACAGCTACAGTTGGTTGACATGTACTGTGTTCTTTTCACAATCAAGTGTATTGGCAGTAACTTTAAAACATACAATGAATTAGTGTATTGTGGTGCAAACACAACACAAGTGCACAACACAACACAAGTCAACATAAGTTGTCAGAAAAGGTCGAAAATAGAACGATTATAACATTAAAATATATATAAAAACATGAACAAATAATGTTAACAAGTATTTACAGCAAATGTTAATATACAAAATAACTTTTGTTCAATTCATAAATGCCGCCTGTAGACTAGTATGTTATATTTTAAAGTGGAGTGCTGTGCAGCTTTTTAAGAGGTAGGTTTTTATAAATGTGTGAAATACAAACAGATGAATGCTTCTTATAATGCAGCACAACACATTCCTTATTGTCTAGCAAAGTTAACTAACTCACTAACAAGCTTGAGGTCAGTTAAGTTGTGTTGTTAAGTGCAGCCATACAAAGCTTTGCTGAGTTTCTCAAATCTAGTTACACACAGCTCATTTAAAAAAGAACAAATGGAGCTCTCATTTAAACAACTGTGACAAATGTTAATTAGCCAAGACAACTTTTCAATTAGTGTAAAGTAAACTGGCTTTATCTTGTATTGGTGCCTCCACAGGAGTTGAAGTAAACAGAAATCTGAGCTCCTACTGAGAGTCAGTTGATGTTCACCTCATGCCAAGAGAATGGCCGCTCAGTTAACATTACATTAGCAAAACTGCTGTATTTCTTACTGTTGGAGATTACAAACAACGTTACAACAATGCTGTATAACTCCTTTGTAACAACATATAATAAAGGAGATATACAGGTACAGCATTTTCTGTTACCTGTTAGTGGATATGTATCGTTGAATATACCAGAATCATAATACCTTTATTAGTCCCATAGAGGGGAACATTGTTACAGCAAAAGTAAAGAGCCAGAAATAGCTATATATTAATTAATGTATATAAAAAAAACACAACAGTCTTATTTGTTTCTTTAAATAACTGTTGCATGTCTAAAGTAGTGGGACTGCAGCCAGGTAAGCTTAGTACACATTTAAGTATATATTACACACAGGTATTTCCACATTTGTTACAGTTAGTCAAAATGATCGTTATTAGCTATCACAGGTTTAAAAAAAGGGCCCAAGTTACAAAAGTCTAAAGTGACTGTTTACTTACTGACAGCTATCAAACTTAAAGATAATACATGACGTTCATGGAAGAAGATAACATATTAAAACGCACAAGCAAAGCCATTGGTGTAAGTTCACATACATTTACAACTTCAGTGCAAGTAAGCAGCACAGAAAACTGAAGCTGTTGTTGCTCCTCAGAAGTGTAGATTGTGTGTCTCTAGGTGTCTCTGTGGAATTCCCTTTTGCTTGTATTTCACGGTTTTGGAAATAGTTGTTGTTATTCCACAACACACGTGTCCTTCACATGTGTGCTGTTGTTCCTCTTTTCATCGCCTGCAAATATGCCAGTAGACTGTTTTTGTTGAGGTAGCCTCTGGAGTGTTCTATTTTAGATGTAAAGCCAAGCATTTGCTTTCCTGCTCAGCGTCCACAGGGAGCGTTCAGCAGGTTATTATTGCACTTGTGTGCTCTGTAAATGTATGCCAGATGGACGCTGCTGCTGCTGCATGCGGAGGGAAGGGTCCTCCTCAGGAAAATAGAAAAAGAGGAAGCACTTCAATTTCCCTCTTGTGTTTTACTTCCACGATCAACAGTTGTTAGCATGCTGCTATGAGAGACATGTTAGCTTTGATAAAGCCAGCTGATAAACTAGATGTCTCTTACCGGTGTTCGTCTCGAATCTAGATTAGTCGCCAAGGTAACCAAACGAGACAAACAAAGTCAACATGCTCGTTCTCCATCATTTGAGATACTTTTTACATAGCTTTATAATGATGGACCCATAAGCTGTTGTGAGGTTAAACACAATAATTATTTAAGTTATATCAAATATGTTGATACTGAGCAGTTCAAAAATACATACAAACGTGTTCGATATACTCTCACACGCCGTGTTTGTGCAGATCTGAAGGGTATGTCAACACGTTGTCCTTTCTGATATCTTTTTGCACAGTTGAATAATAATGTCGTCTGCTGTTTTCTGTGTTGTGCAGGTTATGGTGAGCCTCTCAGAGTCTCATCTCCTAAAGAGGCCTGCGTTTTAAGAGGAGACCCATGCTGATAAATGCCAGGCCTCGCCACACTCTCTGTCGTCTGCACAAACACAAATGCCTGCCTGCCCGTGGGGGAGGTCTGATTAAAGATATCCATATTTCATCCACTGGTACGTGTGAGCCTTTTACTCGTTTTTTCTTCTGATATGATAGTCTATGCCTACAATTACCTGGAACACCTTAACCCAGCGGTTTTCAAAGTGTGAGGCGCGCCTCCCCGGGGGGCGCCAGAGAGCTTCAGGGGAGGCGCAGCGTGTGAAAAAAAGAACGAGAAACAGTGAAATGTAGCTTATGTGGTGGGACATTATGGGACATAATTCACCGTGGTATATAGTGTGTGTTGCACCACGGGCCTGTTGGAGAGGTACCTTGTTGTTGTCATTCTAGCTTGACAGTAGCAAGTTATTATTTCCTCTGTAAACCTAATGGAAACTAAAGTGTGGAGTTCCATACTAACCACGCCGCCTCCGACTCCCATTCATCGGCTCTACACTAGTTAAAGGTGGGATAGGTAATTCCCTTCAGAAACACTTTTTGTTATATTCCATGGAATGCTCTTAACATCCCGATAGCAATGCATTAAATGCTTTGACAACAAATACTTTAATTTCATCTGTTGAAGCCGTAGCGCTGTAAAAAGCACGACCCGGGTCAGATAACTGGATGGCCTACCTGCCTGTCAGCCTTCCACCTGGGCACAAACTGATCTCTCATTGGTCATGTGCGCGTTCGTGTGTGTTGGAGGCGGGGCTCTGCGAGGAAGTCTGAAGGAAGGGGCAGATTTTTTTCGGCTGCATACTTTCAAATTCTAGCGCACTCGAGCTGGTTTCTCCATTCTTACCTAGCCTACCTTTACTTCAGCTAACTTTATGCGAGCGGCAACATGGATCGTGTTTTTGTGAAGTTACCTAAAGTGAGAGAGGAGACAGCGTCTGGCGGAAAACGTGTGTCACTTTTGGCTGTGGAGACCGAGTTCCCCCACCTCGCCAAAAAGGCATTACATTGTTCCCACTAAAGTAGGGGTGAGTGTAAGAAGGAGGCAAAGTTGACGTTCAGTGTGTTGCCGGGATCATATAAGGATTTATCCACGATGTTGAAAATGTAAAAAACATGTTTAAAACATAAAGATAAAAAAAAAGTTGTTGTTTAATGTTTTAAGGAGGTGACGCTACTCAGCCAAGCAAATCGGTGCAGTCGGTGAGTCGGCACGATAGAGTCAAACACAGGGACGAGACAAGAAGAGAGAAACAGTCGGAGTCATTTCAAATGGCGTACTCAATTTAATGACATTTTCTCTTACTGGACCCCTTATAGCAACAACAACAATAATACTTGGGAGGGTGGGGCGCGGCTGTTCTTATGTTCTCTGAGGGGAGGCTCACCTTCCCACACTTTGAAAACCCCTGCCTTAACCTATAACCTTGTTTACTTTATTGGATGTAAGGTAGTACTTTTGCCAAAATACCTCATTCATTTCTGAACCAGATTTAAAGATGTCACCTCATCCATATAACGTAACAGCAACACTTCATCATTTAACCTAAAGCTCCTCAAACTATAACAAATATTGGCTGTTTTGTTCAAACAGTTGTTCCTAAATGAAAAAACCCGATGAAAATCTCCATCAAGTCTTCAAGCCTTTACATTAATCATTATAGTTTGATCATAGTAAATATGATTTGAAAATAAGGTTTACAAGTCGATTACTAGGTTGAAGTCCCTTAAAGGAAAGTCTGTGATATAAAAGGACTTACAACAAGTGATGTTGTTCTTGCTATTTTTGGTTTAATCCTCTCCCTCACATCTATACTTACATGCATTTCTCTGCTTCCTTCCCCTTCTCCGCGTCCACTCTTCCCTTTCCTTTGTTACCCTTTTTATTTTCTTATTGTGGCTACTGCTGGGCCTCTCTGCATTTCCCTCCTCCTTCTCCTCTACCTATGTGTTTTTACGTCCTTGACCTTCCCTCCCCTCCTCACTTTCTTTCCCAGGGCTGTGTCCCCCGTCCCAGCGGCCACCATGTTTTGGAAGTTCGACCTGCACACCACCTCCCACATCGACCAGCTGCTGGACAGGGAGGACGTGTCGCTGAGAGAGCTGATGGAGGAGGATGACGTCCTGCAGGAGTGCAAAGCCCAGAACCGCCGGCTGCTCCTCTTCCTCTCCCAGGATCACTGCATGCAGGAGCTGGTCAGCCTCATCACCACAGAGCCCCCCGTCGACCTGGAGGAGAGGAGCCGCTTTAAGTGAGCATTCAAAAAGATGTGCTCAGGGATAAAGGGAACTGAGAACTTCCACACCAACACTGCAATCTAAATATCATTACCATCTTTACAAAACACTCGCTGCTATATAACATGTGCAATTGCCTGCCACTACGTTTTGTTGCACGACTCAATACTGTTAATATTTACATTAATTATGTGACCGTCTGTGTTTCCTGTAGATATTTAATTGCTCTTTTTACTGCACAGTTTTACTATTATGCTGCTGTGTTTATTGTATTTTTGTAACTCTGGTTGCGCTGCACGATTTGGGGAAATAATCTAATTGCGATTTTTCTGACAGATATTGCGATTCGATTTGCGATATTTGTTTTTAAGCGATGGTTTGTTTCACGCGGATACAAGCGGCCGAGATGGGTTTTCTCCGCAGGGTGGCTGGCATCTCCCTTAGGGATAAGGTGAGAAGTTCGGTCATCAGGGAGGGACTCGGAGTTGAACCGCTCCTCCTTCGCGTCGAAAGGAGCCAGTTGAGGTGGTTCGGGCATCTAGTTAGGATGCCACCTGGGCGCCTCCCTAGGGAGCTGTTCCAGGCACGTCCAGCTGGGAAGAGACCAAGGGGTAGACCTAGGACCAGGTGGAGGGATTATATCTCTTCGCTGGCCTGGGAGCGCCTTGGGACCCCCCAGTCAGAGCTGGTTGATGTCGCCAGGGAAAGGAACGTTTGGGGCTCTCTGCTGGAACTGCTACCCCCGCGACCCGACCACGGATAAGCGGGAGAAGAGGGATGGATGGTTTGTTTCACCAAAGCATCTAGGAAAGCTCCATTTGGAAAAGTATTTCAAAAATACTTGGCAGGTGATCTGATCAATCTGTCTATCACCTTCTATCATCGGCCACTTCTGATTGGTTAACAATGACTGGTACATGTGGAGCACAGCACTTCTGATTGGTGTGGATGACTGACACACAAGAAGAACAAAAAAAGAAACATAAAAATAAAATAAATCGCAGGCTTTGCGATTTGATAATTGCATCATTTAAAATCGCGATTTCGATTTAAAATCGATTAATTGTTCAGCCCTAAACTCTGGCACAGCAATTTCCTTTGGGATAAATAAAGTCTTATCTTATTCAGGATGTAAACATGGGAGAATGCAGAATATAACATGGTTAGAAACAGCCTTTCCGCCAGGGGGGGGCGTCTTGCCGTCATTTGACGCCCTTATTCGGCTCGGGACGCCCTGAACGCGAGCCGAGGGCGTCCAAAAATATTAATAATTCGAGAGAAGATCGAGAGTTTTTATCGCTTGAAATGACGAAAGGGAAAAAGGACATCCCTCTGTTGGAGGGGCAAAGGAGTCTGGTGGGATTATTTTCAGAGTATTGAAGATCGTTTCCCCGACATCGGCGGTGCCTGCTACAGGGTAACACGGAACGTGCGCGATTTGGATGCGATGCGATGAGCGGTGCTAGTGGAGCACGCGCGTGAGCTGCGAGCGACGGAGCACGCGCGTGAGCTGCGAGCGACAGAGCCTCGCAGCGGCGAAACTGAGGCTCCGTGATAAACTGTGGTAACATGAAGAGCCGAAACAGCCGGCGCTTTAAGAGAGCCGAGCCAAATGATCCGGCTCACTAACGTAACAAGACAGTATCTATAAGGGAGGGCTCAAGTGTCAAAATTGAAGCACCCCCCCCGGCTCTCGGGTTGGTCGCCCTCTCAGCCCTGATCTGGCGGAAACACTGGATAGAAAGGTACAATTTCAGACCCAGGACAGATCATTTAAAGGGTCAATCATGGACAGAGAGGACACAAAAACTCTGATAGTGTGATGTAACCCTGCCTTCCTTGGCCTTATGTGTCTAAATATGTGTACACGTATACACATAGGAGTATCTAAGTACATACATGTGTATATGAATGTACAGGTTTGTAAGTATTGTATGTGTGTAACTTCCATCTCATTAATTCTCTGTTTGTTTTTTTAAAGGTTTCCAAACATCGCTTGTGAGCTCCTGACGTCAGATGTGTCGCTTATAAACGACAAATTAGGCGCAGACGAGTCTCTCCTCGAGGTGCTTTATCACTTCCTGGAGCAGGACCCGCCCCTCAACCCTCTCCTGGCTAGCTTCTTCAGCAAAACCATCGGCAATCTCATCGCTAGGAAAACCGAACAGGTACGCTGAAAGTGATCATGGCTTAATGAACCCTTAGATGCCCTACACTCTTCCATAAGTGGGTCAAAAAGGACCCATATTAGAATAATGTGTGTGTTTTTATGCAATTTTTACCAAAAATCACTTGTATAATATTTAGTATTATATTTTGGTTCACACTAGAAATATTTTATATTGAATCTTTTGTTATTTATAATTTTTTTTTACATTTGGAAAAAAACATTTTGAACATATCGATGCAAAGATCTCCGCTATTCTGAGACCCTCACAGTATTTCTGTCCCTTTTCAAAACTCATCTCATCTCCTCTGTCTACTCATAGCCCACCCCCCATCAATATATGCCTGTTGATCAAGTTTGATAGTCCTACAGCCCCCCCCCCCCCCCCTAACCTTCCCTTATATTGTAAAGCGATTTTGAGTCCTTGAAAAGCCCTATAAAAATATGATGTATTATTATTATACTGACAGGTATCAGATCTTGCTGTGTAAAATAATCTTCCCGAGAGGTGTCACTTGTGATGTCGTCTGTGTCCTACAGTGAATGTATTCCTGACAGCCACAGGTGATACGAATCAAAGGTTCCCAGAGGATCCCATAGGAAATGCATGCGGGTCATTTTTGACCCACTTATGGAAGCTTGGGGTAGAAATACAAAAACTACAATTTCTTAAAATGTATAACATTTAAATTTAAAATTTGAACGGCATGATATCCAAAACATGTTTTTTGAGGAATAGCTGGAATATGAAATGATAAAAAAATGTAATTACAAAGATACTTCAAGAAAAACCACCTCACCGGGTCAAGAAAGACCCACTTATGCATCTAAGGGTTAAGCATGTAAATAAGCATTCACTGGTATTGAACTGGACAGCAAAACACTGACAAACAGTACAACAAGTGATGTGTTTTGGTAAACAAAGAGTAAGAACTGTACTTTTAACTCTATGTTGCAGGTGATTACCTTTCTAAAGAAAAAGGAAGGCTTCATAGGTCTGGTGCTGAAACACATTGACGCCTCTGCCATGATGGACCTGCTGCTTCGCCTCATCAGCTGTGTGGAGCCCGCCCCCTTGAGACAGGAAGTCCTCCATGTATGCCCTCTAACTATGTCTTCATATAATACCCATAAGTAAACACCTTCTTTTAAAGTGTCTAACGCCATTTATGCTTCCCCCCCCCCCCCCCCCCCCCCCAAGTGGCTGAATGAGGAGAAGTTGGTACAAAGACTCACCGAGCTCATCCACACTGGCAACGATGAGGAAGTGAGTTGTCATTATGAAGAAGCATGAATTGCCACACATTTAAAGTAGTGATCCGTTATAGTTGGGTCTAGAACCTCAATTCCGTGACCATTCTTCTGCTAAGATGTTTTGACACTTGATTTGACATCATTGGACCTTTTATAAAAAATATAGACCCAAGGTCCCTCCCAAAAATCCCGGCAATTTTTGCTAGAGGGCCAAATCCAAGATGGCTGCTCGCGCCATCTTAAAAAATTAACTTTTGAACCAGAGCGCCTAGAGTCATGTGTAAATGCACTTTTTGAGGTAAATCGGCCACAAGGATTCAATTTCTGACATCAGTTTGGTGCGATGACATCGTTCGGACCCACAAATCCAAGATGGCCACCATCCGGTCGAGAAAATATACACGTTTTGAACGGGAACATGCAGGATCACGAGGTACCGGTCACGGCAGTAGAACAAGCACTCACTGTTATAAACTGAAGTATATATATGTACTATATATGGGGGCGGAGCTTCCTACAGGCGATATAGGCGTTTGCCTAGAGCGCCACCCAGAGGGGGGCGCCACAAATAAAAAAAAATAAATAAAAAAAAAACGTTTGCTTGGCGCAGTTTTGGCTCTATATCTGCAACCATTATTTAAAAAAAAAAAAAAATAATCTAACATAAGGGAAAATGAGCCAAAAATCTAAAATGGTCGGTCGGTCTAAGAGCCTCAGCTTTAAGTGTTCACAGTCAGAACATGCTAGAGCGCTGTGCATTGATGGGTATCTGTCAAGTGTTTTTAAAATTGAGCGTTGAGGAAAGAAAGACTAACGTTAGAGAACTGTGAAGAGGCAAAAGCCATCGGGGCGCAGTATAAAAACAGAAGAAAAGAAGAAGAAGAGAAACGTGCCAAGTTGAAAGGTAGGCTATGCTCTTGTGGACATGGGCATGATCTGGAGGATGGCAACTCCATCAGCAGAGGATCGGCGGACGCAAGATGGCAACCCATACAAGTGGTCGGACTATGTCCACAAGCTATCATCTATTATCCTTGCACGCCATCATAATGCTCACCGTATCATATGTGTGAACGACCCGTACGACACAGCATACTCGACGAAGGATGACGAGCGAGACCTGAGGGTACAGGGAAACACACATGTGCCCAACACCTACATGAAATTGGGTGACACATTCCCCACTGCCAGAATGTTCAAGACGCTGCTGTGTAGCTCCAGCAACAAGGGGCGGCTGCAGAAAATGATATGCAGCTACCTGACCGATCTTGCACAGAGTGTTGATGTGGAGATTGTCTACTCTGTCGGCTCCCACTGTACCAACTTATCAACCCAACAACCGATGCAGAACTACAGCTTTGACCAGTCTGAGGCTGACACTGTCCTGTTCTCCACCTATGTAGTTTTGCGCGAGTCAGGCTACAGTGGTCCAGTTGTCATCGATGCCACTGATACTGATGTATATGTTGCGGCAGCACTTATCTCACAGCAGCTGCCAGGTATGCTCTGTATCAAGAGGAAGCAGGAAACGGTACGCTGCTGTGACATGGCAACTGACATGATGGCCGACTGTATTGTGCAGCTGCATTGTATGACAGGCTGTGATGCAAACTCAGGCTTTTACGGCAAAGGTAAGAAGTCTGTGTATGACCAGGTGGCGAAGAGCCCTGTTGCCCGACAACAGCTCTCGCGATGTGGAGATAACCTTGCCCTGACAGAGGAGGTGCTGGAGCAGCTCTTTGCCTTCACACGTAGCATCATCTACGGTGACAACAAGAGCAAAACCATGGCTGAGGCCCGTGCTGCTAAATGGAGGACCATCAAAAAGAAATCCTTCATCCGTCTCCCTCCGGATGCCGACAGCTTGCGTCAACATTGCCTCCGTGCCAACTACCTGGCGTATCTGGTGCGCCATCCATCGCTAAAGCACCATCCCTCACCAATCGGACATGGTTGGGAGCTGGTTGGTGGTTGCTGTCGCCCTGTACGTCACACGCGACCCGCACTCCCGATGCATCTACCTGCACCAAGGCCAACTGAAGAGGGACAGGAAGATGAGGAAGATGAGAGCGATGATGATGACGAAAATCGAGTTGCTGCTGTCCAGAGAGGCGATTCATCGGAATCGGAGGATTCAGAATGTAGCGAGGCAGGATGCTCTGATTCAGACTGATACGGACTCTCAGTGTCATATTGATAAATTTAAAAAAAAGCAGAATTGTGTTTCATTTGTGTTATTGTTCAAAACTTGCCATTTCTCGAGGCAGCATTTTTGCGTTATTACATGTTGTTTGAAGTGTTCTCATTTGCTAACTAGTCAAGTTACAGCTAATAAAAGTATTTTATTTGAAGGTTAAGTAGTTGTATATCTTGTCATACATTCTTATTTCATGGTAAAATATTAATATGCAGATTATTTGCTTATAAGTCGATCAGTACTCAAAACGTGTGTAATTTCTCGACCGGGTGGCGGCCATCTTGGATTTGTGGGTCCGAACGATGTCATAGCGCCAAACTGATGTCAGAAATGGAATCCTTGTGGTCGACTTACCCCAAAAAGTGCATTTACACATGACTCTAGGCGCTCTGGTTCAAAAGTTAATTTTTTAAGATGGCGCGAGCAGCCATCTTGGATTTGGCCCTCTAGCAAAAATTGCCGGGATTTTTGGGAGGGACCTTGGGTCTATATTTTTTATAAAAGGTCCAATGATGTCAAATCAAGTGTCAAAACATCTTAGCAGAAGAATGGTCACGGAATTGAGGTTCTAGACCCAACTAGTTAATAATGTTTCTCTAATTCAATGATTCCTGTTTCAGAGACAATCAAATGCATCCCAAACGCTTTGTGACATCATCCGCCTTAGTCGAGACCAGGCCAATCAGATGCAGGAGAATATGGAGCCAGACCCACTATTGGCTGTTCTAGAGTCGTAAGTTTACCAAGCCTTTTGGCTCTCGTTACATTTTGTCATTTGTGTAGGTGTCCTGTAAATGGGATGATGTTAGGCACGCAAAGGTTCCTCTGCCGTGAACCTTTGGGTCATTGTTCATTTGACTTTTTTATTGTTATACCTTGTTGACTTTAAGGCGGTGTTTACACGAGAACGAAACGGGTTGTATCCGCTACTTTTCTCTCGCGTGTAGCCCGTTCGTTCACACGAGGCCGTAACGGAACCGCGGAAACGGTTTTCGCAAACGATAACGGGTCCCAAGGTGGATAGATCTGCAACCGGAATGCTCTGGGGGTCAAACGGCTCAGTGTGTACGCCCTATACGATCATTTCCTGATAACGATGAAGCCATAGCCCCGCCTCTGCTGCTCACTGCTGTAGCATGGTCAGTAGCTACTGCTAGTGCTACTGCTACTGACCATGCTACAGATGTTAGTGCAAATTAATCTACAGCTCCTCTACCACAACCATCAGCAACAAGTGGACATGGGGAATTACTACATTTTGCTAAATCCACCGCGGGGCATAAACAGAAGGGCAACCATGCTCGGGGGTCTTCTTCGCTGCTTTTGGTGTATTTTGTGGCAGAAGTACAGCGCCACTTACAGGCCCGGCATATGTACTACAGCGTCTCCAGTGGTCTCGTTAAATGAGCCGAATGCCTGTGAACGGAGGACTTTTTTGATAACGAATTCGGTCCGTTTGCGCTCCCGTGTAAATGGGGTCTACGCTGCACGTGTGCAAGAAGGTTTTGAACTTTTGACCTGAAGTGAATTTCTTGTTCTCTGTTTTAATTTGTGATGTGTGCCATGTTGTGAAAGCACTTTGAGCTGCACCTAGTGTATACAAAGTGCTGTACAAATAAAGCTTTTTTATTACTATAAAGGCACTATGACTAACACATTTGAGGTCAATCAGGTTACATCTCTAGGAGGAGAAAAGGCTTATTTCTCTTTACAACATACATGTGCTTACAAAACGGTAATCCTTCTTCCTAAAAGTGTAGGCTTTTACTTTGACAACTATTGGAGGGTGCTTTCGAGACCATTTTCCACACCGAACCCAGAGACCCATCATTATAAGTTCAATAAGTCTTCTGCAACACCGTGGCTTTGTTTGATGACTAAGCTACGAAAATGTATTTCCTGTCTCCTGCCGATTAATGGCGTCACATAATTGAAAGGCCCTTTTTTATGTGTTTTCTTCTTGGAAAGTTTTTGGTGGTAGGACTTTTTAAAATGTCTGCTCCTACATGTCCACACAAGCCGGGATTGTAAGCCAACTATTCTATCCTCACTCGATTTGAAAAGTTATTTTATGAGGTCGTTGTGTGTGCAAGGATTTGCTGGCAGAACCTGTTTGACAACAGTTTTTGTACAAGTTTCATTTTGTGCCCTTCATCTGTGTACAGCATCTGACCTATACACTGATTTTGCCACACCTTATTACGTGTCATCACCAGCTTGTTTATTTATTCTTATCTTTCAGGCAGGACAGTGTAGCCGGGCTCCTCAAGAACATGTTTGAGGGCGAGAGGAGTGAGGCCTCCTTTGTTAACGGAACTCAAGTGCTACTTACCCTACTGGAGACCAGGAGGTCTGGGTGAGTCAAAGGGTTTCCTGTCAAGCATTTCAATTATAAACGTTGCTTACTTCATTCTGGTCCCGTTGCTTCCTGGTCCTTCAGGATCTTAAGGGTTCATTTTCATTGACTGTTATAAGTTAACAAAGAAAGTAAAAAGTGCTCCTATCTGCTTATATATATATTTGTTTAACACTAGAACCGCCAGAGGTCGCTGTATACCTAAAACCGCCAACGGGTCAAATTTACCCGCTATTGATTTTCAAGGTACAATGTTCTTTTATTTATCATACAGAACAGTGAGATCTGATCGCACAGGGATGAAACTTATTACATAATACATACAATCAAAAAAACGGCTACGGGTAAAATTGACCCGTTGGCATTTCTAGTGTTAACAGACTGATTTTTATAATGTAACTCTAGTGTCTCTAGTGGAGAGCGTTCATACTTTTAAGAGCAAACTCAAGACCCAACTTTTTTTAGTTGGCTTTAACTTGTATTGTATTTTCTTCTTTTTTTAATTAATTTATTGAATTATTATTATTTTATTCCTATTCCTAAGTATTATTTAAATCATAAATATATGTGGGAAAGGGGAGAAAGTATTTCTTTTTATTCTATTAAATTGTCTGTTTCGTTCGTGAAGCACTTTGAGTTATCTTTGCGTATGAAACATGCTATATATATAAATAAAGTTTGATTGTTTATTGTCTCGCAGGTTGGAAGGGCTGATGGATCTGTATTCTCAGGGTTATGAAAGGTCTTACACTGTCAACAGCAGTATTTTAAATGCCATTGAGCCCCATTTAAAGGACTTCCAGCAGCTTCTTCTGGATCCCCCCAAGGTACAGCATTAAGGAGATAAAAGCAGCTGACACATGTTAGCCTCATATCTACTGAAGTAGCTGATGTATAAATGAATTGGCAGTACATATTACTTTTATACAGTCTTGTTTCCCCATCTGTGGTTCAGTTATTAGAACTAATAAACTCATAGAAGGCAAAAAACAGCAATGTATATGGCACCCCCCCCTCTATAATGTATTATTCTTATACATTTTCTCTCTGTGCTTTTAAGTAATTGGTATGTAAGCTGAGTTATACATAGATATCTTGCTCCATGATTAAAGTGAGATTATTGTCACCCATGGAGTGATGTATGTTATATGTGCGGGAAGCGTGTGGCGCAGTGGACTAGTGCGTTGGTGTTGGGATCAGGGGGTCACAGGTTCAAACCCCACTGCAGTCAGCATGTCGTTGTGTCCCTGAGCAAGACACTTCACCCCAAATTGCTCCTGTGGGGATTGCCCTAAAGGAGTATGTAAGTCGCTTTGGATAAAAGCGTCTAACAAGTAATGTAATTATTCTGCACACATTTGAGTATGTACGCGGGTGTATGTTGTATGTATGTTATTACATGTCACTTGTTAGACGCTTTGATCCAAAGCGACTTACATACTCAATACTGTGGACAATCCCCACAGGAGCAATTTGGGGTGAAGTGTCTCAGGGACACAACGACATCCTGACTGCAGTGGGACTCGAACTTGCTATCCCCTGATTCAAAGTCCATCGTACTATCCACTGAGCCACAGCCTCCTGTTATGTCTGAATGTTTACAAAAATCACAATAAAAAGAGTATTAAAGCAAAATTAAATACACCCGGGGTTACTGAGTGTTGGTATAAAACATCCACTTTCTCATTCCCTCTACAGAAAAGTGCAATATTGACGACGGTGGGCCTTCTGGAGCAGCCTCTTGGGAACGCCCGGCTCCACGTGGCCCGGCTGGTGGCCGCGCTGCTGCAGACCAGCGCCCTCACCATCTGCCAGGAGCTCTGCAACCTGACCACCATGGACCTACTACTGGTAGGAAAACCTGGCTGTTTGAGCCCTCATACTGTACCTCTTTAAAAAAAAGTTGTTTAAGTGTTATATATTATATATTTCTTGCACTATTTTCCGAGGTGGGAGTGCAAATACTTTCTTACTATACTTAAGTACATTTTTCTGGTATCAGTACTTTACTCCACTACTTATTTTTCTGATGACTTTCTACTTCTTACATGTTGAACACAAATACCTGTACTTTCTACTTCTTACATGTTGAACACAAATACCTGTACTTTCTACTTCTTACATGTTGAACTCAAATACCTGTACTTTCTACTTCTTACATGTTGAACACAAATACCTGTACTTTCTACTTCTTACATGTTGAACACAAATACCTGTACTTTCTACTTCATACATGTTGAACTCAAATACCTGTACTTTCTACTTCTTACATGTTGAACTCAAATACCTGTACTTTCTACTTCTTACATGTTGAACCCAAATACCTGTACTTTCTACTTCTCTCATTTTCCAAACAGCTGGTTCCTTTAGTCTGAATGTGTGTTTGGTGCGTGATCATTATTCTTTAGAGTCATTGCGTGCCTATTGATTTGAACACGATCCGTGTATCCATCATTTCCTGGTCTTCTCTAAAGAAGAGGGACCAATGGAAACGTTGTCATGTTGCCGTTGTTCAGCATGGAAACATTCATTAGCTAACAATGACATTATTGTTCTATTAATATAAAGGGAGGTCAGGTACTCTTTAAAACAGCTGCTAGTTATGGGTACTTTTTACTGAAGTACATTTCAAAGCTTCTTTACTTTTAGTTGAGTAAAGAAGTTTAGTCAGTACTTCTAGTATTTTTAAACACGAGTATCTGTACTTCTACTTGAGTTAAGTGTGTACTTTTGCCATCTCTGACTATTTTGTATTTTTGTATTTTATTATATATGTTGCATTGTTGGAGGAGCTCAGGTCAGAATAATTTCATTGCCATTTCTACACTCTAGCTATGTGCAT
This sequence comes from Gymnodraco acuticeps, assembly GCF_902827175.1. Classification (NCBI taxonomy): domain Eukaryota; kingdom Metazoa; phylum Chordata; class Actinopteri; order Perciformes; family Bathydraconidae; genus Gymnodraco; species Gymnodraco acuticeps. The sequence continues at coordinate 123,759 of NW_022990509.1, forward strand.
AGGACAATAAAACCTTTGAGCGTTTGAATATATAAAGAAGAATCAGATTTGCACTAGGTTGGTCATGAGGCAGCACTGATTACCTTATCGCACCACCTGACCAAAGTGCAGCCTGCTCAGACATGACCAATAAGGTGTGTGTGTGTGTGTGTGTGTGTGTGTGTGTGTGTGTGTGTGTGTGTGTGGACAGGCGACTCAAACACTTAACTCCAAGCTTAATCAGTGGATTACTTAACAGATTAAAAGATTATCTAAATAGATAGCGATAAATACTGTAACTGGATTTGTAATTTCTATTTTTATCTTTAATATTTTAAGCTTATTAATTAATATTTTGGGCTCTTTACTTGCTGTAACACTGTAAATGAACGAATAAAGGTGTTCTGATTCTGATCAATTGCACAGACTTCCAGTATCGCCCTGCTTTGGGAAAGTAATTTGGCTAAAATACTTTAACCTGATATTATGACATATTGTATGCATTTTACATTTCCCAAGTTATTGAAGTGATTGCGATACATATTGATTGTTGTGCTTTTATTTATGTCTTAATGTGTGCGTGCACATGTGTCTGTGTATATATAGGATATGCATATTTTTATATATCTTTGTATTTCGATCACACAAACTGAAAGATTGACAATAAAGTTGACTTTGACTTAATGAATCACTGCCTACAGTTCTATCTTGCATGCGATATTTTCACAGCATGTCACTGACTTTGCCTCCCGTCTTTCTTTAACAGGATCTGTTCTTCAAATACTCCTGGAATAACTTTTTGCACTTCCAAGTGGAGCTGTGTGTGGCGGCCATCCTGAACCATCCCTCTTCTTCAGAGGAGCGACCCAGCCCGGCTCTCCAGAACCACGACGTGAAGCCCGAAGCACCAAACTCTGAGGGGCAGGAGGAGACCTCGGAGACGGGCACGACCATCGACCCTCAGACCTCCCTCCACAACGCCCTCGTAGCACATGTACGTCGCTAAAGCAGCTGCAGAAGAGCCATACTGCACATAATAATATTTAATACATTTTATTTAAGGCGCCTTTCATGACACCCAAGGACACCGTAACATTTGTTGAATATTCTAAGACGTAAAAGCAACAGAACATGATAAAAACACAAACATACCATCATGGAGAAGACAATTTAAAGTGGACACAAATGATAGAGATAGCAGGTTATTCAGGGGAAACGGATGATAGGGAGCACTACACTGAACACGTGGGTTTCGAGGAAGGACTTGAATGTGGTGATTGTGTCAGACTGTCATGTGAAGGGGGAGAGAGTCCATAGTTTGGGAACTATCTCAACATCTCTGCTGTTTTGTTTGCATGGATTTGGTGCTCTTCCTGAAGTATTTCCACACTCACACTCTCCATATGTCTTTTTTCATCCCCTCAGCTCTTCCAAAAGTGTCAATTGGTACAGAGAATCCTTAACGCCTGGGAAGAGAATGACAAAATACAGTAAGGACCTTTTTTGCTGCATATTTTTCACGCATATCCTGCTGATAGGTAACTAAACGATAAATGCCTGTGTAGTCACAAAACAAATACTTGTTCTCCATCATTTGGGATGCATTTTACATTTTGCAATAGGGATGCTCCGATCGATGTGCCGCCGGTCGATATCGGCCGATACTCACTCTCTGCCGATCGATCGATCTGTGCTCTCTTAACCTGTTAAGCCGTCTCTCAGGGCATCTTAATATTTAAAAACCTATTAATGTGTTATATCAGATTAACGAGAAGAATCTCAGCTAACTGACGATACGAACCATTTTTACCGAAACAAAACACAAGTCTCACATGAAGCGTTAGCATTAGCCCTTAGCTAAAACGGGCAGATGCTACTTCCGGTGCTAACTAGCAAAAACGATCTTTAAAACTTAATATTTTCTGCACAAACTACATATCATCTGAAAGCTGATACTCCACAGATTATTTTTTTATAAGTATCATCACTGTAGGACACAAACTCACTGAGCTAGCAGCCAGAACAGAGAAGAAAAAAAACAACAGTTTTCAAAACCATAACAATAATTATGTCTTACCGTTGCTGTTTTGTGATCAAAGCTCTTGTTAAAGGGAATAAAAACGCTGCTTAAAATTAATCCAATGTCTCTTAGTCACTTTAGAATTGTTCCTGATAATCTATCATTACATTCATGGCAGCAGAGTAGGTATAAAGTTTCGCAGTCCCGAGCTAATGCTGTCTCACGTGCTGTTTACGCAAACCTCTCTCTATTTGGTGTAAGTGTTTAGCGGGACTTACTAACTGTCACTCGATTCTATTGGCTCTAACGGTTCAGAAAATGTGTCAATCACCCAAATCAACCAATGGATTCCAAAGATATGATCCTGCGTAGTATAAACTACGCCTGCTCCGGCTCCATTACGCATTACGCAGCCAGAAGGGAGAGCTTCACCACCGAGCAGGTGCTGGAGATGCTAGCTGACGATAGCGGGGCTATGATCATACCAGATGACTCTTCGTCGGATGATGAAGATCTCCTCCAGCCAGACCTGGATCCGGACAGTAGTGACTCGGATGTTGAACTTCCACCACGGGAAAGGAATGTAATCTCTCTGTTTTTATATATTACTTATGTGTTTGGTGGAACTGCGTCACAGTGCTAGCTTAGCCAAGAAGCTACAGGAATGATTAGGCAAAATGCTAAATAGTGTTACTTGTCTTTTTGGAGTTACATTTTCTAAATGAATGGCCAGTGAATGAATATATACATGTGTTTACTTATTTATTTGGTGTAATATTATTCATTTATAGTCCAATATTATCCTTTTTATATTACTTTTGTGTTTGGTGGAACTGCATCACAGTGTTAGCTTAGCCAACAGGAATGATTAGCCAAAATGCTAAATAGTGTTACTTGTCTTTTTGGAGTTACATTTTCTAAATGAATGGCCAGTGAATGAATATACATGTGTTTACTTATTTATTTGGTGTAATACAATTCATTTATAGTAATAATATATATATAGTAATAATATTATCCTATAAGTATAAGCCAGTGAATTAATCTAATCTCTTTGTTTTTCCACATTTGTTAGATGAGGAGTGACCCCAGCAGGACAAAGCCACACACCCCCCCCCCCCCCTCCTCCACCACTCACATGCATGCCCGAGTATTATGGGGAAGATGCCACCAAGGTCAGGAAGAACTGAAGGAGGTGCCTAGATGCTGGACTCAAAAGGGTGAAGACACCTGTGTACTGCAGGAAGTGCCAGGTCCCTCTTTGCTTCACTGTCAAAAAGAACTGTTTCAGGGAGTGGCACGACCTAAATACTGGAACATTCAGGTAGGTATAACGTTTTGCGAGTGTTTATTTTTAAAAAAAAATACTTGTTGTTTTTATATACCTAGTGTGATTTTATTGTATAGTGTGTTGGTAAAATATTTGTTGTTTTTACAAACCTACAGTGTGGTTTTATTGTATAGTACGTTGGTAAAATGTTTGTTTTTACATGCCTATAGTGTGTTGGTAAAATGTTTGAAATAAATCTGCCCCAGTTGGAGTAAAATGTTACCTATGTTTCCGTTTTTTTTTATTGTGCAAGTACACTTACACTCAATGACCTACAGTGTAGTTTTATTGTATAGCGCGTTGGTACAGTTACATACACACACACACACACACACACCTACACACACTAACACACACAAAAAAAAAATAATAATAATTATTATTTTTTTTTAAATATTTTTGTTTTGTTTTGGGTGGAATGAATACCTATAGTGATGATTCAATGTTATACAATGATTTTTATAGTCTGGTACCTGAAAAAGGTCAAATGGCACTGATGGAACCAAATGTGCCCAAAGCTTATTCCGCCTGGACTTTATTTTCATAAACCTCTCTAAAAAGGTCAAATGTCACTTGTTTTGCCTCAATCTTGATACAGGGTACTTATTATATGTTATACTTTGGATTCCTAAAGCTTTTAGGCTACTAACCCATCATTCAAGGTTGGTCTTCACTATAAGTAATGGGTTTTCTTTAGGCAGAGACAGGAATTTACATTTTTTTGCTATGTTCCATCTGAATTTACTCTGACACAGAAAAATCTATATTGATTCTGACACTTCTACATCCAACTCACAGATTTAACCTTGCTTTTGATAACAACAATTATTCATATAAACCGTTTAGAAGTGAAGTGAAGTTATTTGTTATTTGTTATTTGTTCTGGGAATGTCATTTTCGAGCCTGAAACCTGAAAAACAGGCTCGGGGTTTAACAGGTTAAAATGCCGATCGCGAAAGCCGATCGCATGACGTAAAATACATGACACTTTTCTCTGTGCGCGGCAAAACAAGCTCGACAAAATGGCTTCTCTGGTCTGGCAGTATTTTAAGGTGTCCGAAAAGGACAATAAAATAGCGGTATGCAACGTGTGTGAAGCAGAAATCCTGCAGCTCCACCCGCTGTGACGGACCGGTGAGCGAAGCAACACACACTAATGGCGCATTTCCACTGCAGGGCCTGGCACGGCTTAGTGCGGTATAGTTAGGCCTTGATAGGCCAGGCTCACTTTATGCTGCGTTTCCATTACAGTTTAGGAACTGGGGTAGTAACTATAGTAACGCAGTGTAGGCGGAGCCGTGACGTCATCTTCAATGCGAAACACAAAATTAGCTGTTAGCACTCAGAGCTCACAGCTCCTCATATCTGTTCAGAAACTAGACAAAAGTTAAACAAGTACAAACCACAGACTGTCTGTGTCATGGCGAATACAGTCGCTGGTTTATTTACAGTGGGGCAAAAAAGTATTTAGTCAGCCACCAATTGTGCAAGTTCTCCCACTTAAAAAGATGAGAGAGGCCTGTAATTTCCATCCTAGGTATACCTCAACTATGAGAGACAGAATGAGAAAAATAAATCCAGAAAATCACATTGTCTGAGTTTTAAAGAATTTATTTGCAAATTATGGTGGAAAATAAGTATTTGGTCAATAACAAAAGTTCATCTCAATACTTTGTTATATACCCTTTGTTGGCAATGACAGAGGTCAAACGTTTTCTGTAAGTCTTCACAAGGTTTTCACACACTGTTGCTGGTATTTTAGCCCATTCCTCCATGCAGATCTCCTCTAGAGCAGATGTTTTGGGGCTGTCGCTGGGCAACACGGACTTTCAACTCCCTCCAAAGATTTTCTATGGGGTTGAGATCTGGAGACTGGCTAGGCCACTCCAGGACCTTGAAATGCTTCTTACGAAGCCACTCCTTCGTTGCCCGGGCGGTGTGTTTGGGATCATTGTCATGCTGAAAGACCCAGCCACGTTTCATCTTCAATGCCCTTGCTGATGGAAGGAGGTTGTCACTCAAAATCTCACGATACATGGCCCCATTCATTCTTTCCTTTACACGGATCAGTCGTCCTGGTCCCTTTGCAGAAAAACAGCCCCAAAGCATGATGTTTCCACCCCCATGTTTCACAGTAGGTGTTCTTTGGATGCAACTCAGCATTCTTTCTCCTCCAAACACGTCTAGTTGAGTTTTTACCAAAAATTTATATTTTGGTTTCATCTGACCATATGACATTCTCCCAATCCTCTTCTGGATCATCTAAATGCTCTCTAGCAAACTTCAGACGGGCCTGGACATGTACTGGCTTAAACTGGGGGACACGTCTGGCACTGCAGGATTTGAGTCACTGGCGGCGTAGTGTGTTACTGATGGTAGCCTTTGTTACTTTGGTCCCAGCTCTCTGCAGGTCATTGACTAGGTCCCCCCGTGTGGTTCTGGGATTTTTGCTCACCGTTCTTGTGATCATTTTGACCCCACGGGGTGAGATCTTGCGTGGAGCCCCAGATAGAGGGGGATTATCAGTGGTCTTGTATGTCTTCCATTTTCTAATAATTGCTCCCACAGTTGATTTCTTCACACCAAGCTGCTTACCTATTGCAGATTCAGTCTTCCCAGCCTGGTGCAGGTCTACAATTTTGTTTCTGGTGTCCTTTGACAGCTCTTTGGTCTTGGCCATAGTGGAGTGTGACTGTTTGAGGTTGTGGACAGGTGTCTTTTATACTGATAACGAGTTCAAACAAGTGCCATTAATACAGTTAACGAGTGGAGGACAGAGGAGGCTCTTAAAGAAGAAGTTACAGGTCTGTGAGAGCCAGACATCTTGTTTGTTTGTAGGTGACCAAATACTTATTTTACCGAGGAATTTACCAATTCATTCATTCAAAATCCTACAATGTGATTTCCTGGATTCTTTCACCCCATTCTGTCTCTCATAGTTGAAGTGTACCTAGGATGAACATTACAGGCCTCTCTCATCTTTTTAAGTACTTTTTTGCCCCACTGTATGTCTGTAGGCCGTTGTTGTGAGCGTGGACGGTCGGAGCATATTCTGCGTTAGCTTAGCCAATCTCCATTCAGAAAACACGCATTTTAAAAGGTGTTTCCCCTGCCGTCTGTCTGCAGACTTGTCAAAGCATTAATTCATGGTTTTTACTAACCGGTATCAGTATGTTGTTACTTCGGCATCATTTTGAAACGTGTATTACAATTAAATCACGGTAAAATATGTTCATTTTGTTGTAGTTGCCAGCGATTCTCTCACTAGTTTAGCATACTCAGTCCGGTTGTTGGCCCGGAAAGAACCTCGATTTTGGAGAGCCAGAAAACTGTGAAAAAGTACCCGTTAACTGGAACTACCCCTAGTGGAAACGCAACCAAAAACGGGCCGGGCACGCTTAAACTGCGCTGTAGTGGAAATGCGCCATAAGAGTTAGACCTAACACACTTAGCTATTTTATCTACCTCTGGAACTAGCTAAACTAGTTCTAAATATTTGTGGAAGCGCCAGTGAATGAGCCCCATTAACTGAGTTTTAAACATCACTTTAAATGGAAGATCCCCATAGGCTCCGCCCACTCGATCGGATCGGCCCCAAAATTGGCGATCGGAGTATCCCTATTTTGCATCATCTCAAAGGGTTTCCTGGTCCTTCAAGATCTTAAGGGTTGATTTGTATTTTATTAACTCTTATAGGTTAACAAGGAAGGTGAAAAGTGCAGCTCTTTGCTTACATACTTACCTAATATATTTAATGGATGACATGTAAATGTTGAAAGTGCATGTTTTTATTGACATTGAGTCTGTGATTACGGTAAAGTTAAAGGTGATTGTAAGTGTGTCTATTTGTAAATCTCAGGGGTGAGGGCGGCACAAGAAGAGGCAACATGGGTCACCTGACCAGAATTGCCAACATGGTGGTCCAAAACCTGGAGAAAGGACCAGTACAGGCCCAGATCAGTGACCTCATCAAAGGTAAACCCGGGTCACAGTCGTCCCAATCACACTTGTTACCATTTTAAAGGTCACCTATTATGCAAAATCGACATGTGTCCCCGCTGTGTTAAAAGACCCACTCTCTTTTTGTCCTGATCCATTTCTATAAAAACCTGTCTGAAAATGAGCTGATCAGATTTTGGCCACTTGATGATGTCATAATGTTTTGTCTTGTGTAACCATTAGCCAATCAGCAACCAAGGTAACCCCCCCCCCTTATCACCTGAATCTCCTCCTAGAGCACCATTGAGTTCTTTGTAACCAAATGACTCTCAGAGGGGCGTGGGGAGGGGCTCCTTATTTTCATCTAAAGTAACAGACAGAGAATCAGCACTTTGGAAACAGGGCTGAAACAGAGGGGATTATGGGTAATGCTGCAATGATCTGTTTGGTGTTTCAGCCAATCAGAGACAGGTTCTCTATATATCTGAGACCTGTTATATATCGATGAGAAAGTATAATTGGGGACCTTTAACTCTGTGTGTCTCGCAGAGCTGCCAGAAGACTGCAGAGGTCGCTGGGAGAGCTTCGTGGACCAGACCCTGAGAGAAACCAACAGGAGGAACACGGTGGAGCTGGTGAGGTTTCATCCATCATCAGTCAGCTCCTTGTGCACCATTTTTTAACTTCCTCTTATTTCCTCTCCTCCTCCAGTTTATACCCACTGTGTTCAGAGCAGCCAGTTAATCAGGACAGCAGCGAGCAGCCGTTACCAGCTTCTCAAATGTGTCTTGAAATAAATATAAGAATGTATGCAACAGAAGAAGTCGGAAGTGTTATTTAAATGGATTGACAACAACAGGGTAGGAAGATCACAATACAAGATATGTGTTGGTTCATACCTATAGTGAAACTGCACCATTTTAGATTATATACCACGGTCCAAAGGGTTAGGCTTTTTTTAAATGTTAAACAATAAATTCAGAGTACTTCAGTATACACTCCTTTTTTAATATTTTTTGCATACATGATTTGGTAGCATGTAAAAAAGGTAATAATTCCCTGTGTATTAATCACATTTGAACACATCATGGTAACTTTGCAGTCATTTTCCTTTGTCCATTAAACCCATGATAAAGTACCCCGGTTAGCGTTAGCTGTTAGCTCTGTTTTCTAGTAGTCAAGCTCTCCTCCTGGTGATTCACAACACAGATGTAATGTTAAACACGTAGCGTTATCAGGGGAAATTAGGGGGTTTTGGCATTGGGTCAACATACTAGTGATGCATCAAACACATGTTCTGTGTTCCCCTTGAAGCTAATAGTCTGTTGCACATTTGTAGTTTTAAAGACGCGCAGGGACCCATTGATGTCTTGTGTTTTTGTCAAGACATCAATAGGCGCTTTCACACCAAGTACTTTGCCGTACTTAGTTCATCAGAACTAAAGAGCAGATCGCGTTCACACCGGAATAAATCCCTGAGGGAGGATTAGGCAAATGAAGCCGCTGAAGTCACTTCTTCTTCTTCTGCTTTGGGTTTACTGGCAGGCCGCAAACAACTTCACGGCGTATACTGCCACCCGGAGTCCCCGGCCGGAAGTCCCCGGAGTTGGGGACTGGCTTCAGTAGAAGCTGCTGGGACTCCCAGCAGCTTCTACTGAAGCCTTCCGAGTAAATCGCCAGAACGCCGACACCTCCTCATCTCCACCGCTCCCATGTTTTCTTTTGTGTTGCCATAAGTTAGTCTCTCTCCGTTTCTGCGCTGGGCTAATGCTAATGATGCTAATGCGAGCAAATAAAATGGCGGCTTCACAAAACTTTTTGGAAGTTTTACGGGGCGTGGTTTGCAATCCGCCCAGCCAATCAGACATGGGAACCTTTTTCTCCCATGAAAGTACCTGCTCTCTAGCAGGGACTGAAAAGGTTCTCATGAACTAAGTTCTAGTTCCGGATTGTTTTGGTGTGAACGCACATTTTCAGAACTATACTGGGAAAAGTACTCCAGTGTGAAAGCGCCTAATGGGTCCCTGCCAGGCTTTAAATCTACACATTTACACAACTAGGGATATTTTAAAATAGCAAAAGGCCATTTGCATTGCATGAAATCAATGATTTGCTGCATTTAAGTGGTACTGTATTCATTAAAATGACAAGTATGCCAGTTAGGGTAAAGCTGTGAACTGTAGCTTGACTAAAGATCTGCTCCGCCTGGTTTTCAAATCCCTACATATTTGATCTGGTGATTTTTTTTTTTACACATTTTGCGCCACAATTTCTTGTATTTGCTTTCTCTATTTTATGTTTTCATAAATACATCTGTTATTAGAATTTCAACCCGAATATCAAACATGTTGCAAAAGGCAGCTGGGCATCTCTACGGTGTTTTTGAACACTATAAAAATGTCTCCAAACCTCCACACTGCAGGTGAGCACCCACAACATGCACTCGTCCAGTGAAGACGACGACATGGAGAGCCCCTTCCCCAATGACCTGTCTCTCCAGCAGGTACACACACACACACACACACACACACACACACACACACACACACTTCTGTTACTCATTTGTTAACATCAATCTCCTCGGTCCATACTGATATCACCTTTTGAAAAAGTGCCATTTGACCTCCCCAGGCCTTCTCTGACTATCAGATCCAGCAGATGACCGCCAACTTCGTGGATCAGTTCGGCTTCAATGATGAGGAGTTCAGCGAGCACGATGAAAATATCAAGTAAGTAGTTAAGTTATTTGAAGGATAATGTAATTCACCCCTCAGCATCAAACCCCTCTGCACCAGATCTCGAGACATTTTTATTATTTCTCTGTTACTCTATTTGATTTCATGTCTGTGCTTTTTGTTGTTAAAGTCGTTTGTTAACATGTTCCCATTTCTTTCTGGTTCTCTTTCCTCAGTGCCACATTTGACAGAATTGCTGAAATAAACTTCAATCTAGATGCTGATGATAATAGTGTAAGTGTTTGTGACTCAGTGCTTTATTAAAGATGTTATTAAATACATTAGATCTACTGTCCCCACAACATGTGTTTGGGTTGTAAACACTGGTGTGTGTGTGTAGCATAGGGATGGGTATCGTTAAGGTTTTAACGGTGCTACTACTTTTATCGATACCGCTTATCGACCCGGTCTTTTAACGGTACTCTTATCGGTTCTTTTGGAAGAAGAAAAAAAAGGTAACTTAACAAATTGTGAACAAAACTAACATTGCTTTTTATTTAAATTAAATAAATAATATTTCACATCAACAGAAACAACAATGTTTTAACAAATGGTATTAAATAATGTGATGACAGAATAGCTGAAACTTTAACAAACTAAATAAATCTTACCTCTAATCATTAACCCATGTTTGAATCATGTAGTTAACTCCGTGTGTTGCTGCTAGCATACATAACACCTGACGTGGAAACGTTACTCGTGGATGGGGCTACAGAGCTGCTATAAAGACGGTCGAACCCGGTACATTCCTCCGTCTGGATGTGGAGCACTTTGGATAAATGTTTAGACAAATTGCTCGTGTTACCGCCCTTACATGCTAAACTCTTATTGAACTTTGGGTAACGAGCATCGTCCACATCGAGACGGGTAACATTTAACCACCTCGGAGCGCGTTCTCTCCGCCATCTCCTCCGTGTGTGTGTTGCTGCATGTAGCAGCTGCGTGTGTGTAAACTGCCCCGCCCCCTCGCACACAGACGGGGAGAGAGATCTCGTCTGGATTGGAAAGATCGAAAATACATCATAGACTCCTTGATTTTTCATATTAGGCGACACTAAAACTGCAATATAATGTCTTTGTAGCAATGATACACATGATAAATCTTTTTACATGTCGATAACGTCGGAGCTTAACGGTACCACGGTCTTTAATAATTCAGCCCCGGGGCCCGGTACCCATCCCTAGTGACGACACTAAACATGTTGATTTTAAAAGGATAAGCGCCCATGAGATAGTATAATATCTCTCGTCTGGATTGGAAAGATCGAAAATACTAAAAATAATCATAGACGCATTTTGCAGTCTTTTTGCGTATTAGAAACGGAGTTCGCGAAACTAAAACTGCAATATAATGTTTGTGTAGCAATAATACAGATAGATATATTACATGTCTCCAGTACCGATAAAAAGACCGATAACGTTGGAGCTTAACGGTACCACGGTCTTTAATAATTCAGCCCCGAGGCCCGTTTAATACCGGGGCTCGGTACCCCTCCCTAGTGTAGCATGAGTAAATGAGAGACTAGATGCATATTTCATAAAGTCTCTAATGGGGATTGTTTGATAGCATTTGACTGATTTGAATGTGTGTTTGTGTGCAGGCCAACGCAGCTGCTTTTGAAGCCTGCTGTAAAGAACGGATACGCCAGTTTGACGACGCTGAGGATGAGGAGGACATCTGGGAGGAGAAGGAAATGAACTATGCAACACAAGCTAAATCCAGAACAAGGTTGGATCTGTTTTCTAGTTTTTAGCACCAAGCATTCTTGGTATTTTGTCTTCTCTCTCCACTCCTAACTCCTGACCGTTGTCCCTCTCAACAGGTTTGGGGTCTCCCAAACCTCAGAGGAAAGCTCCAGGGGCAGCATGGAGAACGGCGGCAGGGATCGGGACCACGGATCTGGATCTGATGAGGAGGAGGAGGAAGAGGAGGAGGAGGAGGAGCAGGAGGAGCAGCCTGTGCAGAACGCACAGAACGCATCAGAGTCAGGTAGATCAGAACAGTGTCTTTCAACCTTTTTTCAGTACATGTTTACATTAAAAAAATGTCCCATGGCGCACCAACAACTGAAAAAGTTACTACATGACACATCGTAGCCGAATACAGCATTTCTATATAAGGATACTTTGATGAAAGTCTCTCAATTAGTCTAACAGTTCAGCTCCTAAGTCGCTAGCTTTGATAGCTCTCTCTTTGAGAACACAGGTCACTTTTATGAGAACCGCAATTTGTTTACGCCGGGGAACAACAGTCCATGTTCTAGTTATGAAGCGACAGGTGTTTCGTTTGGAGATGATGTTTAAGCTAGCGTGGGAAAATGACGCTGTTGGATTTTATTTTCAAGAACTAAATAATATCTTTTTGGATCAATTAAGGGAAATTGGGCAAAATGCTAATGGGGCATTTCCACTGCAGCACGGTTTAAGCGTGCCGTGCCAAACCCGGACCGTTTGTTGTTGCGTTTCCACTAGGGGGAGTTCCGGCTAACGGGTACTTTTTCACAGTTTTCTGACTCTCCAAAATCCAGGTTCTTTCCGGGCCAACAACCGGGCTGAGTATGCTAAACTAGTGATGCTACAACTACAACAAAATGAACATATTTGACCGTGATTTAATTGTAATACACGTTTCTAAATGATGCCGAAGTAACAACATGCTGATACCGGTTAGTAAAAACCATGAATTAATGCTTTGGTCTGGCAGGCGAAACACCTTTTAAAATGCTTGTTTTCTGAATGGAGATTGGCTAAGCTAACGCAGTATATGCTCCGACCGCCCACACTCACAACAACGGCCTACAGACATAAATAAAGCAGCGACTGTATTCTCCATGACACAGACAGTCTGTGGTTTGTACTTGTTTAACTTCTGTCTAGTTTCTGAACAGATATGAAGAGCTGTGAGCTCTGAGTGCTAACAGCTAACGGCTGATGTTGGTTTTGTGGTTCGCTTTGAAGATGACGTCACGGCTCCGCCTATACTGCGTTACTATAGTTACTACACCAGCTACTAAACTGTAACGCAGCATAAAGTGACCCTGGCCTAACAAGGCCTCAACTGCCTTACAAATAAACACAATTTGTTTACGCAGAGGAACAAAAAAGTCTGTTTTTGTTTTGAAGTGACAGGTGTTTCGTTTGGAGACGGCGTTTAAGCTAGCGTGGGATAATTGATTTTATTTGCAAGAACTAAATAATACTTTCTTGGGCTAATTAAGGGGATTTGTTCAGCTACTTGCATCCCCCGCCAAATGCATTTTAGAAACTTTTCAGAATCTGCTCTTGTATTGATTTATTCTTGGTTCTTTCCAAGGTCCAGGCTGGACGGCAAATTTCAGGGAGTCTGGAGGGACGGCAGCTTCCCAAACGGCACCAGGGTGGGACAGCTCGTCGAGGAGCGGAGCGGGGACGCAGGGAAGTGGCTGGGCCAACTTCACCGAGTTCCAGCCTTTCTCCGGGTGAGAAACACAAGCCTGCTGCTGACCCAAAAGTACAAGTCTGCTCGGACGATTTTCAAGAAAAAACAGACATTTAAATGCTATGTCTTCTAAGTCAGTGATTCTCAAACTTTGTTCAATAATGTACCCCCTTTGAAAAGAAAATGCAGCCAAGTACCCCCTGATTAGCGCAAAAACAATTCGTTAGGGACAAAAAGCCTATAAAGAGGTACAGCACAGCGCTGCACCATCAGTGTCTGATTTATTAAAACAACAACATTGTAACTGAGAAACACTTAAATGCTACATTTCAAATGTTTAGAATCCATCACTAAATTCATGGAAAACCAATTTTAACATCATGCAATAACACTAAGACGACATTAGCTGCATTGAACTGATCTTTTTAATAAGTTGTACTTACAATGTAGTGAAACATGGGCTTGAGCTTCACTGAGGACCTTTGTTATTCTCAGTGACAGGAAGGCCACTGCAGTTATTACACTTCGTGTTTTGAAATATGTGTAACTCTGTTCATATAAAACCCACTCTGCTCAAACTTCCTTACTTTTCCTAAAATCGGTATTTTTTCTTCTTTCATTAACATAAAAAAAATCTCACGTACCCCCTGCAGTACTCCAACGTACCCCTAGGGGTCCGCGTCCCCCTTTGAGAACCATTGTTCTAAGTTACAGGTTAAATCGATGATACAGGTTTCACTACAAATGCATTTTCACTGCAGAAACTTGCCAGGGAACTAGAGATCAGATCAGGGCGTCCGCGGGGTCTTAAAAAGTATTAAAAGTTGGGTTGCATATATTTTTTGTTATAGCGCATGGTGGATATATTCTGGGGGTTAGTGCTTTCCAAATGTTCAGGGGGCAATAGATATTTGTTGTATCTATTTTGAGTATTTCCAACATGCTGACCCCCCTCTGTGTGTTCTCGTTGCGCTGCAGCACAGAGACGGAGCCCAGGTGCAGCTCCCCGGTGGCCTCGGACAGTAGCGCTGCAGAAAAACAAGCCAAACCAAACCAAGAGAAAAGTGGTGAGTGTTTACCTGACGACAACAACCGCTGTGTTGTTCCCAAACACAACAACAACAAACTCACTTCCCTTTTTATTGAGATGAATACACAACATGTACAAAAGCATTTAAAAAATAAACCAAAAGCACAACATTTTTTCTTTTAAAAATAACTAAAAGTACATAAGAAAAAGAAAACAGCAATTACTTACAAAATATACAAAATTCAAAATACAGATGTAAGCTACAAATAATAACAATAATACAGACAAACATAAATATAATAAAAACAAAATAAAACAAACCCTACCCTCCCTCCCAGACATATAAACACATACACACCAACACACACACACACACACACACACACACACACACAGGCCCTTTCTCATTTCTCTAATTCCCCTCCTCGACTCCTATCCTCGTGTCTTAGTCCCGCCCACAGGAGATGTGAGCGGAGGAGTCGAGGAGAGAGCAGCAGGCGGTTAGAGAAATGAGAACTCCTCTCCTCTGAGCGGTCATTTTAAAGAGACGTCCATTAATGATGACAGGAGACAGCAGCCCTCTGTCTGATGGACAGATGTGTTCATGATGACTTGTATAATATAATTCATTCACAGTGCGGTATAATGAGACAATAACAGGCTACAGATGCAGACATATATATACACACACACACATATATTTATATAAATATATACAATTTCACATTCAAACAAGTATGAGAGCACTCGCAGCATAATAACGTAACACTATCAGAGACTGGATATATGCTTTCTGCACGGACCTCACAGCTGCTCTCACTGT
Organism: Gymnodraco acuticeps; assembly: GCF_902827175.1. Lineage (NCBI taxonomy): Eukaryota > Metazoa > Chordata > Actinopteri > Perciformes > Bathydraconidae > Gymnodraco > Gymnodraco acuticeps. The sequence continues at coordinate 139,033 of NW_022990509.1, forward strand.
AAACATCGAGTCGCTATGAAAGCAGTTAATAAAATGATATCCAGGGGATGCATGCAGAGCTGTCATTGGCTGAGATAAGTCCGGCCGTGCGTCACGACTCTTTTAAACATCGCTGTTGCCGGGAAATAGATCCGCATAGGATGCATCAGTGTATCCTCAATTATAGCTCCTCCAGAGAGCCTCCTCGATGCTCGATGCTCGGTCCTCGGTCCTCGATGTGCATTTAGAGAAATGAGATGTCCTTCAACATAGAAAGTTGAAGGACGCGCTGAAATCCATTTCCGGGTCACTACCGGAAATTAGAGAAATGAGAAAGGGACACACACACACACACACACACACACACACACACACACACACACACACACACACACACACACAGACACACGCCCTGTCAGACAGGAGTGTATAACAAACTCACTTCCTGTGTGTCTGCAGATGTTAGTGCCTCAGCTGCTGATTGGCCGGTGGGCGAAGGGAAGAAGGCTCCCGTCGTGGCCTCCGACAGCAGCTCCTCCAGGGGGTCCGACAGTGAGGAAGACGACAAAAAACTGTCTGGAGCTCCTCCCACTGTAGCCGTCACCGCGGAGACAGCCGCCGTCAACAAGACAGCGGACCCAAAAAGGTTAGTGTCGTGTCAAATGATCATATAATCATTTAAAACATATAGTCTAATACTCTGATTGCCTGTTAAATTGTATGTGTTTAACGGAGACATACGTTAAGGATTTACATTTCAGGAGGGCAAAAGGAAGTGTAGGTTTTATGGTTTAATGATGGGATGTAGGACCAGTTGGCTGTTTCCTCTCTGTTCCTGCATTTGAGATCGATTCCACTTGCATATTGACTTTCTTTATTACTTTATTCAATATAACAAAAGACAAACTTTGTCCATGAATCATTTATCAGTTTCTCTTACGACACAGTCGTCCAACGCTCTGTATTTTTAACCCTTTTCCTTCTCTCCCTCGATCGTGCCTAGGATGTTATGCTTAGCAGCTGTGTGTTATCGAGTTATAATAACCTCTGAAATGTCCGAAATTGACCAATCAGAATCGAGTATTCAACTAAGCCGTGTAACAAGGGGGTAAAATCATCCCATGTTGACCCGTCAGCAATTAAGCTAACAATAAGCACACCTGTAGTTCATCTGTCATTTTTATCACCTCACTGTAGTATTTAAAGGGGACCTATCATGCAAAATGCACTCTTGTACGTCTTTTATACATGAATATGTGTCCCCGGTGTGTCAGGGAACTCACCAAGTGTCATAAAACACAACCCTCTCTCTTTTCCTCCGTACCCAAATCTCTAAAAACGGGGCTGCAACGGATCTGATCCAGATTTGAAATTGTTCTGACATCAGGAACGAGGAGCTCCGCCTATATGGGCCACTCTCCACCTATCAGGAGAAGACAGCCACGGCCATTGCCGCTCGAAAGCGCTGGAGACGCTGTAGTATATATGCCAGGCCTGTAGGCGGCGCTGTAGTCTTCCACAAAAGCAGCGAAGAAGACTTCTCTCAGATTCAGCCCTTACAAAAACAGGGCTAATAAAGAGCAAATAGACGAAATGAGGCGTGGCTAAAATGCATGATCTGTTTGGTATTTTGAAAACAAAACTTCGCAGACATGTTTTATAAAGGTATGGCCCTACAATATATGTTTCAAATATAGCATGATAGGTCCACTTTAAGTAAAAATACTCTGGCCTCTCAGTCGTTGTGAGCACATGTGACACACACACACACACACACACACACACACACACACAGCGCTGCGTAATCTTCTGGAGTAAAGGCCGTGAGAAACATTAGTAACACTCTTCGGTTCTCCGCATGACTCACAGTTATCCAGGATTGTGTAGGAGCTGCTGAGTGTTCGTGGTAATTCATTTTCTCCTCAGAAGTAAATGCTGATCACCTCCAGAGTCTCTCAGTTTGTCCTCGCACACAAAGCTAAATGCTAAGTGCTTTGTTTGTCCAGCCTGAAATAGAAAATGTTTTGCCTTTTTTGCAGAGGGGTCAAAGGTCGGCTGCAGAACAAAGAGTGAACCAACATGTAGACGAAGTTCAAAGACGCTTGAACTAGCAGCCTGTGTTAATGTGTGTTAATGTGTGTGTTAATGTGTGTTAATGTGTGTGTTAATGTGTGTGTTAATGTGTGTGTTAATATGTGTGTTAATGTGTGTGTTAATGTGTGTGTCCTGCAGTGAGGAGAGCACGCTGTCTCTGGAGAAACTCTCTCTGTCAGATCCTCCTGCTGCAGATCCAGCCGTCACCTCACACACTGACAGGAAGTGAGTGCTAGCTTCATTACATTAAACATGCTATCATGCTATCATGCTATCATGCTATATCATGCTATATCATGCTATATCATGCTATATCATGCTATCATGCTATGCTATCATGCTATCATGCTATCATGCTATCATGCTATCATGCTATCATGCTATCATGCTATCATGCTATCATGCTATCATGCTATCATGCTATCATGCTATCATGCTATCATGCTATCATGCTATCATGCTATCATGCTATCATGCTATCATGCTATCATGCTATCATGCTATCATGCTGTGCTGAAGCTCTTTGGTTAATTCTGAAAATAAGTGTCATTGATTTTTATGCATTTATTTTAGAAATAAGAAGCTTTGCTTTGATGATAACATTAATATGTGATAAGTTACATTATCCCACACTAAAACCATTTTATCGGTTGTTTTGAGGAACTTTTTTTACGCCTGTCTTTTCAAATTGAGACAAAAAGATGTCCACTAAAACACATATTATTTATATAGCGCTTTTCCCAGTGCTCGAAGACTCTTAACAAGAAAATAGGAGAATAAATAACAATAAAACAGTCCTGAGTAGAAGACTGGGTAGAGGATTATAGGTTTATGAAAGCCAGACAGAACAGGGGAGCTTTGAGGGCTTTTTTTTTTAAGATAGTGAGAGTTCGCATTTCGAACTTGATGCACAGGAAGTATATCAAATGGTGTTGAAAATAGTAATTGACAGTTATTTTCCCGTAAAAACATTATTTATTTGTATTCTGACGATAAAACTTGACCCTGTATGAGGGCTAATATTAGCTACATATAGCATAGTGTAGCTTGATTAAAAAAAGGTCTGATTTTAATGTATTTATTTCTTCATACAAGTTTCAAACCCATATTACGAGGAGGTTAACGTCTCTGTGGAGATTGTGTTTTCTCCCACGTACAGAGAGAGTGTTTTGTGTTTGTGTGACTGTTTCCTCTGTCGTCCTCACAGGGAGGAAACGCCCCCCCCACAGGAAGTGTCGGTCAACGGCCCGGTGTGAGACTGCTGAAAATCCACCAGAGACCCCCCTCCCCCCCAAAAAACCACCTCACTGCACCCCCCACGGTGTTTTTACTGAATCACTCGGCCATGGTATTGGACCTGGACACTGCCAATCAACACCAACAAAGAGGTGGTGGAACATGTTAATACAGAGAGAGAAAGATTATTCAGAAACCAAACGGACAGGGGTGCAGAGGAGTCATCTTCAACGCCTTTTTTTCCACGGTTGCACATGATTACGTGCGGTTTTAATGTAGCAGCGATCTTCAGAAGGAACAATCAGAGGGGGTAACATCGTCGTCATCGTTATTTTTTTTAAGATTTCCTCTCCTACTCGTCGGAAGCTGTCGGGAGTGCCGTTTGTTTTGGGGGCTTTTTACACGGTCGGCCCCCGAATGGATAGCACAGGCTAACTTTTAATGATGCCTCAACAATAAATGTTTTATAAATAAAGACTTTTCTTCGTCAGGCTTAAAGAGAGAGCACTTATGCAGCCATTTACTGTACATTATAGCACAATGTAAGTGTCTGTCTCTCACCCACATCGAGGTTTTTAATCTTCATTTCTCTCAAACATCTTGTCGTACGTCACCAGGTTTCTGAATGTCCTAACGAGGGTCAGTGAGGAAGAGGAAGAGGAGGGTGAACAGAGCTCTAAAGTATTACTGTCTTTTGCTCATGTGCAATAATATCAATTAGCCATTTTATTTAAAAATAATTCAATCTAGTGTTTGAGGCTCCTTTTGGTTTAGAGAAATTTGATCTGATTTTAAAACTGTTTTTCTTTGTAGTGCATGTATAACTGTTCTCTGTTGACCTAGCTAGTGAGCTAAGACCTTCTGATTGTATTGACATGTACGTTCTTATTGCTATCCCCCATTCAAAATCAACCAAACATTATCTACCTATATACAAATATTATCTACGTTTTAAAGTAATTTTACAAGCAATCTTGAGATTACTGTCGTCTGTTCCTTTTCTCTTTCTCTCCACCGAGCACGTCTAACTGAGCGACGCTGTATGTTTTTATTTTTTAAAGTTTAATTTTATTTGTCTCTGAGCATCAGGATTGGAAAGAGGGCAGGTCTGGGTTTAATGCAGAGCTGCAGGCCTTTTTTTTTTTTTTTTGTGTACTTCCTTAAATCATCTGACAGCGATCAGGTTCTACGATCATTGTTTGAAAATAAATTTGAAATTAAAAGCGTCTGGTCGACAACATTAATACCAAAAACTGTGTGTGTGTGTGTGTGTGTGTGTGTGTGTGTGTGTGTGTGTGTGTGTGGTGTGTGTGTGTGTGTGTGTGTGTGTGTGTGTGTGTGTGTGTGTGTGTGTGTGTGTGTGTGTGTGTGTGTGTGTGTGTGTGTGTGTGTGTGTGTGTGTGTGTGTGTGTGATTTGTCTCAACATTATTTGTGTGAACAGATAAATAATCTGTCTATAGACTATGTGCGATCTGTAAATGTAAGATTAACTAACCCACATTGTAGGTAAGTTTGAGAAACCGGCTCGAGATACACTTTTTGTTATATTCCATGGAATGCTCTTAACATCCCGATAGCAATGAATATCTGAAGTGCTTTGACAAAAAATCCATTAAAAAAAAGTCATCAGTGGAAGCCGTGGCGCTGTAAAAAGCACGACCAATCATCTGAGCCGGCCCGGCTAAAGTAACTGGATGGCCTACCTGCCTGTCAGCCCTCCATCTGGGCACAAACTGATCTCGTGCCCTCATTGGTCATGTGCGCGTTCGTGTGTGTTGGAGGAGGGGCTCTGGAAGGAAGTGGCAGATTTTTTTCGGTTGTGTATTTTCAAATTCTAGCGCACTCGAGCTGGTTTCTCCAAAATGACCTACCCCACCTTTAAGTATCCATTTACAGATGATAAACAAAACGTGTGTTTTGCATTCACAAATTACAGTTAGAGGTGCCACGGTGTATGGGCGCTGTATGAAAAGTACTGTAGGCCGAGTTCTGTTAACTAATACTTATTATATAAGTACACTATACATGGTTTGGCCCAATTGGCTGCTTCCAATATTTAGTATCCCCACATTTTGTTGAACCAGGAAGCAACATCCCCCCAAAAAAGGTAAACTGACACATTTGAGCACAGTTATTATATTTAAACAAAATAATGTCAAAGCAGTGAACTATTTAGATCAAGTGTGTAATGTTAAATGTTGATGAGGTGATTGTATTACCACGTGTGGCCGCCAGAGGGCGTGCTGGTTCTAAAAGTCCTTTCAATAAATTCTCATTGTGTTACTTTGCAGTTTGAACTCATTCATCCGATGACATGGGCATTTTGAATTGCTTTTAGGCTAATCCCAATATCTAATATGTGTCAATTTGCATTTTACCAAAGAAATTGGTTTAAATATTGGAAACACCTATAAAGCTTAAGCTAATTAATTTCTCTCAATTCAATCCTCTTTTCCCTGTAATGTGACCGATGATTATGGTTTTAATGTCGGCCTACGATTTATTTAAATGATCTGCTTCCTTGCATGAGAAAACAAACCCAAATGTAATTCCACATCAGAGCTAGTGTGTGTGTGTGTCCTAGCATTACTATACTTGTGGGGACCTAAATCTGGCTACACAGTCACGTGTGGGGACTCGACTCCCTTATGGGGACAAATTGGAGGTCCCCATGAGGGGAATCATTCATTTTAGGGTGAAGACTTGGTTAGGGTTAGGCATGTGTTGGTTATGGATAAGGTTAGGATAAGTCTCCAGGAAATGCATGTAAGTCAATGTAATGTCCTCTGAAGTGATGTATACATGGTGTGTGTGTCTCTGTCTGTCTGTCCGTCCGTCTGTCTGTCCGTCCAATTCATCCCTTTGAATTTGTTTCCAAAATGTAGGAGTTGCATCAGAGGCAGTGGTGGCTGATGTTTGTCGTCATCGGGACGCCGGAGTTCAATTTCAGGTTGTTGTTGTTGTTGTGTTTTTGGATATTTAACCAAAACCTCTGCACCAGTGCTGCAAGGGTCTTATTGTCCGATAGTACAGCGCTTGTCCCTCGCTTGCACCTCATATCTTCAACCTCTGCCTTCAATCTGACAAGTTTTGTGATTGAATTTGAATGTGAAGCTTTCATGTTGACTAATTCTGTTTTAAAGAATCCCAAAGTCAGTTTAACACGTTCTGAATGTTATCCTTTAATCGGCTATTATCTTTAGTGGTTATTTGCATAATAGCACACAATATGATTCATTGAAAAATAAAGCAGTGTATCTTTTATGCTCAATATTTGCTTTGATAAAAATAAATCAGTTTTCCTAATCTTGTGTTCGAAGCTGCTTGGTGTTGGGAGCCGTGGTTCAACGTACATTCACTCAAAAAAATTGTACCTTTTAATCCACTACGTTTATACGAGGAAACTGCATAATGGTTGCTTTTACTCGAGTACTAATTTGAATGCAAGACTTTTACTTCTACTGTAACATTGTACTTATAGTATGGCTACTTCTTCCACCTCTAGTTTGGAGTTAAACGGGTTATAATTAGCTCTTTAACATCCGTCTTATATTGCTGTTAAAACATCTCCTAACATTGATTTCATGTTTTATAGAATACAGTAGATAGTAAGGACTGCTCTGCATCTTTGTGCTTCGACTGCTGAAGGTTTACATTAAAAACAAATTACATTAAATGAGAAAATCTGGCCGGTAATAAGACTGCATTTGCACTTCACACCTCCACAGTGACACAGTTTCTGACACACAGAATCCAGTCATCCAGGCGAGGTTAATAGCTAGTCTGAGAAGCAGTCTGGTGAAGAGTGTGAAACTGCACGTATACCGCTAACAGCTGGCAGACAGGAGCAAAAGGGGTGTGTGTGTGTAAGTGGGAGCATGGTCCAGAGTCACGTTTATCTCTTCGTTGGAGGCTGTGATGTCACTACTACAGTGAACTTTCCTCTGCTCAGAGACACTGAAGGACATGGTAAAGCATTGGGTTGAATAAACGTTTCCATTATTTAAAAAAAATGTGGAAACAAACCAACAAGTGGTGTGTGTGTGTGTCCTAGCATTACTATACTTGTGGGGACCTAAATCTGTTTACACAGTCACGTGTGGGGACTCGCCTCCCTTATGGGGACAAATTGGAGGTCCCCATGAGGGGAATCATTCATTTTAGGGTGAAGACTTGGTTAGGATTAGGATTAGGGTAAGGATAAGGGTTAGGCATGTGTTGGTTATGGTTAAGGGTAGGATAAGTCTCCAAGAAATGCATGTAAGTCAATGTAATGTCCCCTGAAGTGATGTGTGTGTGTGTGTGTGTGTGTGTGTGTGTGTGTGTGTGTGTGTGTGTGTGTGTGTGTGTGTGTGTGTGTGTGTGTGTGTGTGTGTGGTGTGTGGTGTGTGTGTGTGTGTGTGTGTGTGTGTGTGTGTGTGTGTGTGTGTGTGTGTGTGTGTGTGTGTGTGTGTGTGTGTGTGTGTGTGTGTGTGTGTGTGTGTCAAAGCCTAAAAACACATTTATGTGCGGTTTGAAGTGGGTGACATGTTTGTTTATTACCATCATTGCACTTTATTTGTATTCAACCGCACACACAACGTCCAAATACTAAAATATCTGGATTAATCCTGCACTGAAAATAGTCCCAAACAAATGCACTCTTCTCTCCAGTTGTAATCATTTCATCGAAATACACTTTTAATAAAACGTAACAATTTAAAATATATGTTTTTTGTGGGTTTTAATACAGGTGCTGATTTGAAATAATTGCTGTATATTTAATGTTCAACTCTATAAGGCATATTTAGTCTTCTGGGTGTTTTCTACTTGTTGCTCACAGTATGAAATTGCAATTAAATGTAGGTGACATGCTCAAAGGCACACCTAGCACTTTTGTTAAATGTGAGCACTTTTATTTCACCCGTCGATGGGCAGTCAAACATAACATTGAATTGGTAAAAACAGACCATGAGATTAACTTTGCCTCCACGAGGACATCTTCAAATCCTTGTGATGACTAAATTGAAAAACTGCAGTAAATATACAAAGAATAGAAACTGAACATGTATTGCGTGTGCAAGGACTTCAAGTACCTGGGCTCATGGGTCAACTCAACCGAGCAAGATCTTAAGGTGAGGAAGGCACTTGCATGGAGGGTCCTGAACGGCATGACCATAAGTGTATGGAACTCCAACCTCCCCCGTCAAATCAAACTCAGCTTCTTCTATGCAACGGTAGAGTCTGTTCTCCTCTATGGCAGTGAATGCTGGACCCTGAAGCCAACCCTGCAAAAGTCTCTAGACGGATGCTACACCAGAATGTTGCAAGCAGTATTTAACATCAGCAAGAGTGTACATTTAACCAACAACATCCTGTACGAGGGAATACCAAGGGTGAGCGAGAAAGTTGCAGCCAGGAGAATGAGACTAGCAGGACATTGCCAAAGGCATCAAGAGCTGCCAGCCGGCAAATTGGTGCTGTGGGAACCAACACACGGGCATCGGTCACGAGGACGTCCCGCACAAACATACGTGGACGTACTCAAGAACGACGCAGGAGCACAAAGTACCAATGAACTGGCCAGATGTATGGAGAACCGGGATGACTGGAAGCGACGATGGAGGGCTCGTCTGAGGACGACCTAGAGAGAGAGGTATGATCCATGTGGGGGGATGGGCACATAAGAGCAGGACATGTGTCAAATTGTTCTGTGTGTGTGTGTGTGTGTGTGTGTGTGTGTGTGTGTGTGTGTGTGTGTGTGTGTGTGTGTGTGTGTGTGTGTGTGGTGTGTGTGTGTGTGTGTGTGTGTGTGTGTGTGTGTGTGTGTGTGTGTGTGTGTGTGTGGTGTGTGTGTGTGTGTGTGTGTGTGTGTGTGTGATGTGTGTGTGTGTGTGTGTGTGTGTGTGTGTGTGTGTGTGTGTGTGTGTGTGTGTGTGTGTGTGTGTGTGTGTGTGTGTGTGTGTGTGTGTTGTGTGTGTGTGTGTGTGTGTGTGTGTGTGTGTGTGTGTGTGTGTGTGTGTGTGTGTGTGTGTGTGTGTGTGTGTGTGTGTGTGTGTGTGTGTGTGTGTGTGTGTGTGTGGTATCTGATCCGGATGGTTACTAATTCCTTTTCTTTATGGCGGTCATGTTTGACCTGGAACACCGTGGGTGTTTCAAAGTTGACTAAATCATCCAAAATCCAACTAAAGTGGTGATCAGCAATTGTTTATGTTCAAATCTCTACTGTGAAGGATATCATGAAGCCTTGATGCAATCGAATGTAAAACAAAAAAGTTATGATTGATGAAAGTAGTAAATCGGTCAGATTTGACCCGAAGACAACAGGAGGGTTAAGAAGAAATGTGAAATCTTTGTTTGACACTATGAATAAAATGTAAGTCTAAATGTATTAGAGTTTATTGTCTAATGTTAACCTCTATGTGTCACATGCACAATACACACATTTCTTGACTCCATATGTTCCCCATTATGTGTTATGTAACAGCCTTAAATATACAACCGTAGCGCGCTGTAATCCCTGTAAACCTGTGTAACTACAGAAGGTCTCCGTTTACACCACAGCATTACAGTCCATCACTGCAGGAGATTCAGACTGTTTGACAGAAACGTGCAATTTTAGTGTCTAGTTTTCCTTAAAATGAGCCGTCTGAAAGGCTCCCACAGTGGTGACGTGGGGGAAGAAGTACTCAGATGCTCTACTTGAGTAAAAGTACCAACACATTATTGTCAAATTACTCAAGTCAAAGTCTTGCATTCAAAATCTTACTTGATATCAGCTAAATGTACTTGAGGTATAAAAAGTACTCACTCTGCAGATAAATTGCCTTTATGTCTTTAACTATATGTATATATGTGACATTTCTAGATAGTATTGTTGCATCAAGTAGCACTTTTACCAAATGTTTAAATAATTTGACTCTTTTGGGAATTATAGAGGCGAAGTCCCGCCCATCTACTTCCGACTCATGGGACCTTATTTCGGGAAGATTATGTATTGAAGTCAATGGAGAGAGAAAACGTATCTCTCGATCCCGTTTTAATTGTGCCATGAATTCCACATATGATGTTTGTCAATCTTAAAAAATAATGTCCATGTCAAAAAAGTCACAGTTTGTCGTAAAACTGTTGAAATATAAGACTATGAAAAATATGCAACTAGAAAGACTACAAATCCCAGAGTCCCGGTCCCGCATGCTGGCTCTCACGGAACCGACTAACTCCCCTTGTGTGTATGTACAGCTCTCAACGTGCCCAGACTTGGAGTGATTTCCACCTCTTTTAATACTTTCCGCCTCATTCTGAAAGAAAGAAGTGAAATGTTTCAACGTGACGGCCGTCTTGGTGTGTGGTGCGAGACGGGAGATGTAGTTCATTGAGCGGTTTCACACAAAAGAAAGTGTTACTTCACAGTTTTTACGACACATTTTAATTGTTTTGACTTGCAAAATTATCTTTTAAATTGACAAACATCATGTGTGTAATTCGTGGCACAATTCAAACGGGATCGAAAGATAATCTTTCTCTCGCCATTGACTCCAATACATAATTTTTCCGAAATAAGGTCCCATGGAGGAAAGGGAGGGACTTCGCCTCTCTCTAGAGTTCATACACTAGTTACATTTTCAGAGATGCCTTTTGTTAAAAGTAGCTGTTAAATAATTGTAGTATAAAGTAGCATAACATGGAAATACTTAAGTGAAGTACAAGTACCTCCCAGTTTTGTTTTCTCCCACACATCGGTGTTTAAAATTCCTGGAGGTAAATTATGTTGAAACTGAAAGCAACATGACTGTTGGCTGTTTACAAGCAAACACAATAATAAATGACAACAAGAATTCAGGGGTTGCGACTTGTGTGTTTAATCGTTTAGTACTTTGAAGTTTTCACTCTGACGTTCTCTCTAGGCTTTGCAGGGATCAGTATGATTTCACTGAGGTCCATCAAGGACACGACACTCTTTTCATTTCCATGGCTGTAGTACTTCCTTTCTCAGGCCCGCATGACTCACTGCCATATTCCTGCCTCGGCAAAAACCACACAACAACTACAGAAAGTGCTGAAAACACTAAACTGAGTGTAAGAAATCTAAATCAATGTTTAATGGTGTATTTTTGGTTTAAATATACAGTAAACTTAAAACTGTTTTATTGTGAAAACATTTACGCTTAGCATTCGACTGAGGCTGAAGTTTATTTTGAAAATCTATTCCGGAAAGGATCTCCGAAATATCACGAGTAAGCTTGACTTCCGGTTTTGAGTAAACAACGATTGTGGCCGTTAAAATGCATTAAATAAAAAGTAATGAAAGAGAGTATGGGGAGCAAAGGCGTGTTTAGTTATGTATTGAATAAACAACGTCTGAATCCTCTGTTATGCGCAATAACGGACATTGAAGACCGAGGTGGGCAGACCCCCTGCTACGCCAACTGGCACGTGGGGAGGAGCCAACGGATACTGAACAAGCCGACGTGCGTGTTTGGGGGTCTCTTTTTCTCCTCCGCCGCAGACCCGAGAACCCAGCTGTTTTCTCAGAACCATCTCCTGCTTGTTACATTACCGCGCCATTTAATGAAAGTACCCATTTGAACCTTATGGTCTCTTTATTCCAAGCTTCTCTCCTGGACGCGAGAACAACGAACAAAAGCTAACATGAGCCAATGGGTGAAAGTTCCCCAGATTGCAGATAAAATGAAACTACATTGAGGAGTACTCCTTTGGCTAGCCTTTTCCCAAATGTTTAGACGATTAAACACCTGACGTTTTTAAAGAACATTCATCTGTTTGCATCTTGCTAATTATGTATCATATTCCATTTACTTGTAGACTCTTCTTGCAATATTTCTATTTTATTTATATTTACTTGCACGTCTCAAAACATTCTCTTGCACTATTTTATCTGTTTTATTTGTTCTATATATGTTCATGTTTCTTTGTTGGAGGAGCCTGTGACCTACGTTTTGCATTGACATATCTACACTGTAGCTAAGTGCAACCCAGTCTCACGGCATTTCGTGTTATAGTCACGAAATTCATTTAATCTATTGATTCGTGTTCACCAACACGATTTTTGTCGTGTCACACAGAACGATTTTAAAAGCAATGTATTTCTATTGGTAGTATGTTTCGTGCCTGCACCACGTATTTTTGTCCGGTTACCAGAAGCTGTGTGGTTCATAAAAACATTTTCTTACTCAATATCTTACCCTAAGCCTAACCCCATCCCTTTTATTTTAAATTGTATAATGTCGGAGTTGTTTTGCCGTCCACGAGGAAAATGAGAGCCTCAGAATACTGAAATCTGTATTTAAAAAAAATAAAAGAATTTGTTATTATTTGGTGCAGGCACGAAACATACTACCAATATAAATACATTGCTTCTAAAATGGTTCTGTGTCAGAATACTGAAATCTGTATTTTTTTAAATATCTTTTTCCTTCTAATTTGCTATTTACATTGCTTTTAAAATCGTTATGGTGAACACGAATCAATAGATTCATTTCGTGACTATAACACGAAATGACGGGAGACTCTTTTGGCACGTGACATTAAAGCCTTAAATCTTGAATCTATTGAATTTGTATAGGAAGCAAACTGAAGCAGTAGAAAATATTTACATTATTTAAATGGGAATGATTTAAGTGCAGAACTGATAGCAGTGGTGGAAATATTTACAGTTCAGAGTTGTCTAAACAAGCTAGCATTATTTAAGCTAAGCTAAATTGGCATATTTCTCAAAATGTCCAACTTCTAAAGTGATATCAGTATATATTTGACTACTGTCACGTCCAAGGTGTTAAGGCTTCAAAGATACTTCTGTGTAACAAGAACTCAGGAACTTTAGTACTTTTTGGAGCGAGTCCCACCACACTCTCCTCCACAACTTCAGGACAGACTGCACACATGCTCAAAACACATGACCTCTCAACCCAATGCTTACATGCGTCCCCCCTTACTGAAAGAATGTCCCCATTTCCCAACATAGTCTATTGATTCGTGTTCACCAACATGATTTTTGCATTTTTTTCGTGTCACACAGAACGATTTTAAAAGCAATGTATTTATATTGGTAGTATGTTTCGTGCCTGAACCAAATAATAACAAATTAGAAGGAAAAAAAGATTTTAAAAATACAGATTTCAGTATTCTGAGGCTCTGAGCCATTTATTTTCCTCGCGGACGGCAAAAAAACTCCACATTATACAATTTAAAATAAAAGGGTTAGGCTTAGGGCTTGATATTGAGTAAGGAAATGTTTTTATGAACCACACAGCTTCTGGTCTTCCAAGACCCGACCGGACAAAAAGACGTGGTGCAGGCACGAAACATACTATCAATAGAAATACATTGCTTTTAAAATCGTTTTGTGTGACACGAAAAAAAATGCAAAAATTGTGTTGGTGAACACGAATCAATAGATTAAATTAATTTCGTGACTATAACACGAAATGCCGTGAGACTGGGTTGCATTTCCACACACATGGTGAGAACACAACAAAACATAAAAAAACAATACAACAACGAAAAACCTCAAAACTTAACAAAATTACACAATACCCTGCAGAACAATACATGTACGCATTAAAAAAAAAAATCTTTGAATAAAAACAAGGACAAACAAAACACATGACCTCTCAACCCAATGCTTACAATAATTAAACTAACTTCTTCTTCACATGAAAACATCTACCAAGACACAGACTGTGTGTCCTAACTAAACTAGGGCTGACGTTAGCTTGATGGCGTCAGATAGCAGAAATCTCAAGCTATCCAAAGTGTACATGTAAACACTGTAAACCCTAGACTTAAACAGCCAGCTTTGATTTGACTTTTGGAGGTAGAAGCAGAGAAACCGAAAAGCCTTGAAACCAATCAACAAGTTCTTCCTTATCTGGTTCGTTTTTATGTCAGTGTTACATCCCAAACTGCTGTCAAACACTGTGAACACTGTTGTGTGTATCTACACCGAAACATACAGGCTGCAGATGTCAATTGTAGCCAAAACTGCTCATCTGCTTATATCAAGGCTTCCTCGCTGATAAAGCTATTGTAATTCAATCAGGAGAGACGGTTTTGATGTGATGATACATATTTAATGCGCAGATACACAAATGAATGTGACAGTAGTTTTGGCGATTAGGCCCCGTTGTGCAGGAAGTATCATTCGGGAGGGTAGAACCGATCCGATGAAACCCCCCCGGGGTCTAGACACTGGTGGTGGTGAATGGATAGTTGGGTCGGTCTGAGGAGGAGTGGCTTAGCTTGACCCTGGATTCAGAGGGACGGGAGGTGAAAAGGGGTGGAGGAGGGTTGCGTTGAGTCACCTGAAATGACAGCTGTCGGAGGGGAAAGAGCACGGCACGCTATGATTGATAGGCTCTTGGGAATAGAGCGAAGTGATTGGCTAAGCTGAAGAGTGACGCCCCCGGTCACTTATTGAGAGGAGAGAGAGTAGACACATGGAGATAGAAATACTTGAATGAGTAAAGACGGTCTTCCTGGTTGAACTTGCGCTACGCTTCATAAGTCACACGCCGTACTATACAAGGGACTCCCGTCTGAAATCGAAGTCATTTTGTTAAGTTACAGACGTTACGGTGTTTGGATATATGCCACGTTCTCCATTACATACATGCACGATGCTTCTTACACATTTGAACCCAAACCACAAACTACCTTTCCAAGTAGTCCTCTTTCACACGATCAATAGAACAGTCACATGATTTAGGAGCGTGAAACTGCATTCATGTTTTAATAGCATGGTGATTTTGGGAGTCATTATCAACCCATGCTGTACTTTTGTTATTAGGACATGATGACATTATATATATGTAATTAAGATGCAGGAATGAACAAGCCTGCCATCAATCCTTAATCACTTCTATTTTCACATCCATGGCTGCAATCTGCAACCACCTCGTAAGATGCAACTAAATCGATCGGCAGAGGAGGGAGAAGTACTCAGATCTTGTACTTGAGTAAAAGTAGAAGTACTCAGATCTTGTACTTGAGTAAAAGTAGAAGTACTCAGATCTTGTACTTGAGTAAAAGTAGAAGTACTCAGATATTGTACTTGAGTAAAAGTAGAAGTACTCAGATCTTGTTCTTGAGTAAAAGTAGAAGTACTCAGATATTGTACTTGAGTAAAAGTAGAAGTACTCAGATCTTGTACTTGAGTAAAAGTAGAAGTACTCAGATCTTGTACTTAAGTCAAAGTAGAAGTACTCAGATCTTGTTCTTGAGTAAAAGTAGAAGTAGGCTACTCAGATCTTGTACTTGAGTAAAAGTAGAAGTACTCAGATCTTGTACTTGAGTAAAAGTAGAAGTACCCAGATCTTGTACTTGAGTAAAAGTAGAAGTACTCAGATCTTGTACTTGAGTAAAAGTAGAAGTACTCAGATCTTGTACTTGAGTAAAAGTAGAAGTACTCAGGTCTTGTACTTGAGTAAAAGTAGAAGTACTCAGGTCTTGTACTTGAGTAAAAGTAGAAGTACCCAGATCTTGTACTTGAGTAAAAGTATAAGTACTCAGATCTTGTACTTGAGTAAAAGTAGAAGTACTCAGATCTTTTTCTTGAGTAAAGGTAGAAGTACTCAGATCTTGTACTTGAGTAAAAGTAGAAGTACCAGAGTGTAGGAATACTCTGTTACAGTAAAAGTCCTGCAATCAAAATGTTAACCAAGTAAAAGTAGAAAAGTATTATCATCGAAATATAGTTAAAGTAACAAAAGTAAAAGTAGTAATTGTACAGATTGGTCCATTTCAGAATAATATATATGATATGTTTTATAATGATTGATCATGAAAGTGTTCTCAAAGCTGGTAAAGGTGCAGCTAGTTTGAAGGACTTTGTATACTGCAGGGTAGCTGGTGGATTTACTCCAGGTGGAACTGAAGTCTGATTTAACACTTGATTATGAGAGAAGGTCCTTCAAAATTCTTCCCAAAGTACTTTCAAGCCAACATTGCTTTGTTAATATCCAAACTTTAAAGGAATTCCTTGAGAAATACTTTCCTAATAGTGATTCATTCCAGAACTGATGGATTTATCTACGTTGTTAGTAAACTATTGAAGTTATCTATGGTTGACATTGCAATCCAGAGATTTTAGTAGATATGTTCTCGACAAGGGAATCTTCTAGCATAGTTCTCTACATACGTCACCCTCTTCCACACGTCCTCAGTCGTCCATTTCCACATAGTAATAGGCCAGGATTGGTGTAGTTTATAAGCAGTCTGCAGAATATGAGTATCAGCTGCATTCCTACAATGTGAGTTGTGAATACCTGAGATATACCAGCGTTAGTTGGCCTTGTTGGTATGTAAATGTTATGACACTGATGTGGATCTGGAGGTTTTTACAGACATATTTGTGAGGTGGTGACTGTGTCTGCCTTCTGTCAGTTTACCAAGCTCATATGGATGAACAGTGTGTGATCTGGTCAACTGTGGTTGTTATTACTTCCATCTATTCATTGACCTAAATGACATTTTCGCCATGACCCAATGGAAAAAAAATCATAAAATCTGATTGATATCGTCTGGTTTCCATAACCTGAAGTCACAGAACATCAACACGAAATTCTGAAGTGCTTCACGAGCTAATTGTTTTTCCTTGTATGGCCGGAATATTCCACTTACAGTATATCAACCCTGTTTCCAGCATTAACTCACTGCCAGCCTTAAGCAAATGACAAAAAGTCACTTGGAGTTAGAATTAGTAGAGCACACATCCGGTCAATTTGGCGACAGCAGACCATGAGTTGGATGGATTGTGTCTGTACATCTGCTGCAACATTTCCAGGAGCATTTCAGAGAAAATAAAGACTTGCATTATCCAGCTTTAGAAATATCCTCAAGGGTTGGATCAACTTTCTATTCTTCCACTTTCCTCAGTTTTTAGTCCTTGCAGATCTGTTGTGTGTAAATGGGAAATGGACCGTACTTATACAGCGCTTTATCCAGTCTGTACGACCCCTCAAAGCCCTTTACATACTACATGTCATCATCCACCCTTTCACACCTCATTCATGCAGAGCCACTTGCTCAAGGAATCTCTCACAACACACACAACACACACACACACAACACAACACACACACACACACACACACACACACACACACACACACACACACACACACACACACACACACACACACACACACACACACACACACACACCATTGGCCATCTGGAGCAACTCAGGGGTCAGTATCTTGCCCAGGGACACATCGACATGTTGACTGCATTTGCTGGAATCTAACCAACAACCGCACTTCCTCGAATCCATACTGACCCTAACTGTGTTTGGGTATTCCTCTTTTGTCCATGAGGCAACATTAACGCATCTGTGAGTTTCCACAAAGCTACGAATCACTGCAATAGGTTACCTATCTCCACTCACCAACACTTTAATAATTTAGTGAAGACTTTTGACCGTCACAATATTTAATGTTTTACCATTGGAGGATGTTGGTCATTTCCCTTTGCTAGAAATAGACTACAACTAAATCGTAGATGTAAGGACAGCTTGTTCTCTAACACAGTTACACAGTGTATGCTGGAAGACAGGCAGGAAGCATCATTTATTCTATTGGACATCTCGATATGTGTTATTTACATAGGGATGAAAAGCCAAGAGGTTCAATGGGTCGCTCTGTGTTCTCCCACATTAGCCATGCTATTAAAACTGTAAAGCTATTCCAATTAAACAGTGTCAGTACAGCACCTTCAACAAGCCTGCTTTGACCATCATGGGTTGTGGACATCTCTAGATAATGTCCAATATAGATCTATTAGCTGTAGTCAGCCACGGTCTTCTCAGGTCAAATTGTGTCGGAAAACTGCTTCTGGCAAAGACTGGATTCAGACGTGAAGCATTAAGCTGTACCCGGAATTACGTCAGTGCATATGTACCCAATGTGAGGCAAACATTAACCTGATCAAATAACACATAATGTAACAAAAACATAACCTTTGATTTGGACCTTCAGACCTCAAAAGACCCTGAAATTGTAAGCAAGATCTTTCAGTTAAAAGTCTGTATTTCAGGCTGAATTACGACTTCTAAAATCCTACATTTGATGAAATAGATCAGCAAAAAAGAAAAGAGTTATAGATTAAAGTACATTTGTTAGTGTGTGATACACATATGTTAAAGGGGCCTTAGAGAGAAACTTCCTCTGGAGGGAACACAGGCACCATTGACATGCACTAAAACCCAGTGGCGGCTGGTGGAAATTATTTTAGGTGGGGCTATTGTAATGGTAAATAAACCACACGGGGAACATTTTGAGAAATGACCCCTTAAATTATGACTTCTGGTGATGTTAGAGATATGAGAAGACTGATCAATACCTCCATAATCTTCAGTGTGGTTAGCTATGAATCTTCCAAAACTTCCAAATACCTTGTCCTGGACATAGTTTCTACAGTAAACTGTGCAACATTACAGTAGGCCCACACAAACTGCAGAACACCTGGGGGGTATACTACGAAGCAGGATTTTCGCTTAGCCGGCTAAATTCAGGGGAAACTCCGGCTTTCCGGTCCTAAGAAGCTGGTTCTCTTTTTAGCAGGCTAGATCTCCATGGTAACTTATGCTTAGCGGCTAACCTGGGGGGGTATACTACGAAGCAGGATTTTCGTTTAGCAAGATAACTTCTGGGATTTCCGGTACTACGAAGCTGGTTCACTTTTTAGCGGGCTAGATCTCCATGGTGACTTATCCTGGAACCTAGTCAATGCTCCGAAGCAGGATATGTTCCAGGATAAGAGATCAACTCAGCGAAAGCACCACGCCTGCTGACCAATCAGAGCTCAGTGTGCGGAGGAAATACAGTTTAAACTGCGGTTGCAGGAAAGACGGCCGGCCAAAATCACCGACTGTGTGAACGTGAAAATGAATAGAATATCACCTCCCATGTTCAGAGCAATCGGACTATTATAACTATCATTATACTATTATGTTAAGAAAGCTTAATTAAATATCTGCCACAACATAAGTAACCAGATCAAAGAAGTAACATTACGTAGCCTGTTCGCGGCACTGTGAGTGCAGACGTCGATGTGTCCCATTATCATTCATATCACATCATATCACATGCATCATAATGTATCATATATTTCCTTATCTGAGTCAGCCGAGCCGTATCTGGCCGTGCAACACTCACAGTGTCACAGACTGTATGCAGAAGTATTATTTTAAGCAACACATTAAGTTGAGGAAACACTCGAGTCAAATGTAATAAAAGTCAGATCGTGTCTTAGACGGGGCAGTGATATCATAAACCTGTTAATGTACGCATTCAAACACTTGTTCTGTTACCAGCTGTATTCACCTTACAGGTGCAGCTCTGTGGCTTTTATCCTGGATAAAGTGTTTAAGTCATGGATGTTTAAAGTTTAACTTCTTCATACGTCTAATATTATAGTTGACTTTTCATTCAGGAAGTATGACGCTGCGCTGTCAGTACGCTTCTCCATGTTTGTGATTGGTCGAATGCTCCAGATACCACCCCTTTTATGTGAACGCCTAACTAGATAGGACACGGCTGGCTTGAGCGAACGAGTTGATAGCCAGCGTTGTAGGACAGTTTAGCGAGAGCGGCTTTGTTTTGGATTAAGTCAACCGGATAACTCAAAACATATCCAGGATAGGTTGAACTAGATTCGTAGTATACCCCCCTGGTCGGGACCAGGTTAGGTTGCAGGCTAAGAGCTCAACTCAGTGAAAGCACTGCCTGCTGACCAATCAGAGCTCAGTGTGCGGAGTTTAAAGCGATCAAGTCATATTACAGGAGAAAGGAAATACAGAAAAACTGCCGTTGCAGGAAAGACGGCCGGTGTTGCAGTATAAGTTGAGTCATGACAACTGGCGACATTCTATTATTTTCGTCATAGGAATCCGGGGCGTGTACATTGAGGACCCATTGTTGACTTACCAGGAAATAAACATGTCGATCGCCTCGTTTGTCGTTTACGTTAATCTTTTGCTATATCTGCCTTCCTAAGATCACTTTGATGCACATTCAGTACTCGTATGTGAGGTTGTGAGTGAGAGGTGGATATCGTGACGCTTACAGGGAGGTATCGAACATTACAAAGTAGGTGACTGTGTGGATGCCTGTTCAAAACATAGCAAACTTGAATAAATCATTTAAATTATATATTTGTGTCCGACTTTCATTTGTACATCGTTCTTAATGTGATGTATAGTAGCTTTGATAGCTGTCCATACCTTCAGACAGCCTAAAAGTAAAACACAAGTTGTTTATTCACAGCCCGAACGCTCATCGAGATGACTGGATCACTCATGACAAGTTGTGATCAGCTCCGATTAAATTGTGATATCAATTCTGTAGCTATTCTCCAGGGAGCACGTTTTTTTTAATGAAATACCTTTATCCCTCTCATCACAACAAGACTGTGCAGGAAAAACAATTACATAGGCTACATGAAAATAACCTTGATTCATCGGAATGAAACACACAAACTATATTCCGAGATTTTATTTTAGATTATACATTTTACTGATACCAACTATATAATATTTACCTTGTTCATTAAAAATAAAAATGATTTTTAAAAAAAATATATATTTTAAATTGAATTTATAATCACAATCAAACATGTGGGAAGAGGGGGGGGGCGCCCCTAGCGCCTCCATGGGCCGGCCGCCACTGCTAAAACCTATACTTTAGGAAAGGGAAATCCCCAAATAGGATAATAGGGTCCCTTAAAGGAAAAAACGTAGCATAAATTGCCTCAAAATGTGATAAAAATACATTTTACTCGTATTTTATGAACATAATTTATTCAGTCTCTCCTGTTCTTTCGTCCTTATTCTCGTCTCTCATTTTCCACCTTGTGAAATGACCCAATAGCTCGTCTGATGTGGACTAAACGTGCTGTCACTCATTAACTCTGTCCAGTCATACGACCTTTAACGCTAACGTGGCTGCTCATGCCAGGATCACATGTTTCTCAATGTTTCATTCACTTTTTTTTGCCGCCCCCTATTAGATATGTTGGTTTTTGATGTGTAATGATTGACTTATATGAGGATTTTTGGGTCAAGGTCACTTTAGAGTTGAAATTATCAGAGTAATTTCCTTTGTGATTCATTTAAGTATGCCTTTATGTGTTTTAGTAATGCACACACACTTAAATCATACTCCATACTCACATTACAGTATAATTCTTTATTTTTTGTACAGAGTGAAGAACATTGACAAACAGTAACATTTTCACTACAGTTTAGACTTTGTTTCCTACCACAAGGTCACGTTGAAGGAACTGTGGAAAAGGTGAGATAAATAGTCTTTGGTGACATACAGATATTAACATACAAAGATAATTTAAATACATATTTAAATAGTTTGGCTGATGCACACAGCGTTCACAGTCATCGCTGACGTCTTCAAACATCTCAAATGCAACATTTACATAAAGGAACCCTAGCGTTCACACGTTTAAAAACAAGTAACATTAAGTTGTGAGAAACTATAGTGACAGCTGGTTGCGTTAAAGTGCTTTCCTGTGACCCTGAATCTACACTAACTTACAAAACGTCTATTCACTCATTCCTTCGCAACATGACAGCTGTAGGTGTTTTTTTACGGGGAGGTATTAGCGGTCGTGCTCACGCAACTTGGACATGACGCAACTTTTGACGTCACAAAAACAAAACAAAAGAGCACAGATCAAACACAGGAGATAAGTGTCCTGATAGCACATACGCACTTAATGTGTTTGAAATCATATTTAAAAAGTGAGGAGGATATATAAAAAAAGTGATCCACCAGGATTTTTTAGCGTTTGAAAAGCCTTTTAATCATCCGTCATGAGACATTAATTAGCTCCATTACAGCAGAGAGAGTGGCATGTTTGACTTCAGCAAGCCTTTGAACAGGTTAGATTTAAGACCAAGGATTTTAACCTCTGACCTCCATAATTATAGAGAGAAAGGAAAGGAAAAGGGAGAGCCAGGAAAGAGCAAAAAATAAGCCAAAAACACAAAGCAATATGAGAAGACAGATTAAGTTATGTTATTACAATAAGATGTAGATCACATGTAAAGTCATTCGATTTGTCAAGTATTGCCAGGTATTTGGTGAGTTCAAACTAATGCCTCTTAGGAATACCATACTTTGTCAAGTTATACGCAAAAATAGAGTAAAAATGATAATCCAGATAAAAGTGCACATAAAACAGCTCATGTATTCCTTCTGTATAAGTTAAGATGAGGCCAACATAAAGTAAAACATTTAAATTGAAGTTGGCAAATAATATGTAACATAATTGTGTTCCTTGCCTGTCAAATGTGAGAGCTTGAGTTATTTTCAGTCCGTGGCCCGTCCACTATTTCAGAGACAGACAAACATAGAAAGCCGGGAATGTCTGGGAATGTATTTTTGACGGTGCTTTGCTATTTTGAATACCTACACCTAGCATTATTGTCGCTATGGACTCATGCCATAACAAAAACAGTCGTTAGTGGGCATTTCACGACTACTTTAAACCCATGTAACAATAAGAGTGCACGTCATTACAGAATTGTGTTGTCTATAAGGAAATGTGAGGGACGGTTGTCCTTCATTTCTACATTCTTCTGCACCATTACTGCTGGACTTTCTAACGCAAAACAATGAAGGTATGTTGTCTAGCACTAGAAAAAGGGCATTGGAAATAGTTTCCATAATAAGAATCCATGTTAAATCCCCCAAAACATCATGGAAAGTAAGGGGATACCAGAAGTGTGTTTTAGGTGAGCCAACCATTGAATTATTGTAAACGTCAATGCTGAGGACCCCCCGCCTAAAGGGATATTAAACTGCTTTCAACCCAAAGTCTTGAAAACGTATGAATCACGTGAAAAGGCAAACATCTGGCCTCCTGCAGAGAAAAAGCCTTGATCTTTGGCCCCTCCAACAGGCTACTATAGAGCAACACTGAAACTGATCCTTTTGGGTTTTCTATGACTCCTTCTCAAGGCTGCTGCCCCTCTTCTTTCACATTTTCATTGCCAGCGTTGACTGTAAGTCCTCCGAATGCTCCGGTGTAACCAAAGTGCTGTGGTTTGTTTCAAAAGTAAACTGTGGTCCCGAAAAACACAAAGCTATAGTGGAATATTTAAGGGATGTCCGTGTTCAGTTGTTAACGTTGACCAAAAAGGGAGGCGCACAAAAAAATTGTTCATCGGGTTGTTTACGGGGTCTTTGGGAATACATTGGTTTTGACATGGCTCCAGCAGCTTGAAATCCACATCAGGGGCTTGTAAGTGTTCAATGAACTGTTGGAGGGGTCAGAGTTCAGGCAGGAGCAGAACCTAAGGATGGTGTTGAGGACCACCCTTAATACTTAGTCCATGGTGGAAAACAAAGACTTGAACATCCTTCAAAAAGCAATCAGTCTCTGGTTGGTTAGTGCTGCAGGATATTGAATATACCAGGGAAATCTTTCAAAAGTGGACACAAGTACTAAAATTGGCAAATAAAGTCCTTTGAGGGTTTCTCTTTTAAAAAAGCCCGTCAAAAATCCAAGATGGCTGCCATTTTCAAGTGTTTAAAATGCCATGAAGAAGCCCGGTAGAAGTTTCTAAAATTGACTTCCCCATAGTCCAAAACAAATAATTCAATACTGAAATCACCGAAATTGGTGAAGTTGTTCAAATTCTGGTGTAAAATATAGTTTTTATCGGCTGGAAATGACGACCATTTTGGGTAAAATGTCGCAATTTTGTGGCTTTTTTAAATAAATGGCCCAATTTTGGTGCTTGTTTCCACCTTTTGAAAGATTTGTACAGCTGTCTGCAGCATTAGTGGGAGAACTCACATTGGCGGTGATGATATTGAATTCAAACTGAAACTAGGGAGGCAAAACATAGGAGTATAACTATCATATTTAGATAAATAAACAAGGACTACATCAAAAACTAATTCTACAAATAATACATTAAAAGATAAATAAATGGAGATCTGGATACACTGAAAGAACTGAAACGTTGACTTTAATTAAATGTATTATGTCATTAAGTTAGTTGAAAGCCATAATATTAAGTTGAACCTAATATTTGAACTTAATATTATTGCTTTCAACCAACCCAATACAGTCATGTGAAAGTCAACAGTTCAGTTTTTTCAGTGTTAGACTTGCTGTGGGTGTTTTTTGGGGGTGTTTACTTTCTCATCCGTAACTATGGGGGCTCCTGGGGTTGATGGGGGAGGAGTCTTCTCTGCCGCTCTGACCAATCAGCTGATAGAGCCGATGGCTGAGGTTTTGCACTTGACAGGTTCCCAGGACGCAACCGACTCTCATCAGCTGGGCGTTTTGGGGGTAATGGCGACTACTCCGCGGTCCCGAATGAGCACGACGACGAACTCTCGAAGACCTCGGAGACTCATCCCTGGGTCGAGCCCATGCCAGACTTGGTGGGGATGTGCGAACTCCAGAAGCTGGTCGGAGTCTCAGGAAACCAGGCAGCCATTTTGGGGCTTGTTTCAGGGCTGAAGAAGGGACGTCGTTGTGAGTCAGGCTTCTTGAAGGTCTAGTGTTGTCCTCTGTAAGACCCATGAGCTTGTTGATGATGTCCAACCTGAGGAGAAACAAAAGAAAGCCGTGTGAGTCTTTCATTCATATTGTAAAATTGCAAAATGGAGGAGAAAGCTGTTGCCTGGAGACAATGCTTTGGTCTCTGGTTCAACATTTTGTTCTACGTTCTACTAGTTCAAGATTTTTCAAGATTTTGTTCTATGACTACTGTTCTAATACGTCAGTAAATACCCCGTTCTTGATAAACCAACATTCCCAATCTTAGCTATTCAGTTCAACACAACTTTGAATGAGCCTGTATTTTCCCGTCACGCTTCGCCAATGCATAGCAGGGTGATAGACTGAGGACGGTCATGCATGCACCTGCCATCATTGTTACTATAACAACTAATGTTTTAGGGACACAGGTAATTCTGCAGAAATCCGATTAGGCGTACAAAGCAGCTTTGATAAACAAATCATTATTGCATGCTGTCTGAACACAGAGGGGCCCATGAACACCATGTCATCTCCTAATATACAACCAAAGGGTTCATGGCTTTTCACATGTTGCGAAAAACCACAGAGGCGGCTCTGAGTGTGCCTCGCTTATTACATTATACAAAACCAGCACCTCATTGCATTTTAATGCCCAGCTGGGATCCAGAAAACGGTTGCTATGGGAGATTAAACCAGCTGAGGCTCAGTGGGGCTAAAAATACATAAGAGAAACTTAACTGGACTGACTGATCTCTGCACAGCAGCCACACATTTTCACTCTTTAACGGCTCACTTTATCCAAATTGCAAAATACATATTTTCCTTATAACTCCTAGTAGTAGTAGTGGTAGTAGTTTTGAGAATCTATGGAAACTGCTAGTACCACCATAAGACCTATTCATTGGCTGCAATTCAAAATAATGTTGTATGTGTTGTCTTTGTACACATTTTTGTAAGTAGAAAGTAATTCCACATTGAAAAAACTGAACCGTTGACTTTAATTAAATGTATTATGTCAGCAGATTTCATACAACTGTATTAGGTTAAGCAATAACATTAAGTTAAACCTAATAGTTGTTAAAAACGTTATATTGTTGCTTTCAACTTACCTAATAAAGTTATGTGAAATGGTTGACATAATACATTAAATTAAAGTCAACGTTGCAGTTTTTTCAGTGCAACTCAAGCTGTTGACAGGGATTTGTGTGCGTGGTCCAGAGCAAACGGGATGTCATTTCCAGAAAGACAAGATGCTTATATGCGCATTCACACCGCAGTACTTTTCCCACAAAGTTTCATCAGAACTTAGTTCATGAGAACTCTTTAGTTCTCATGAACTAAGTACAGATCGCGTTCACACCGGAATAAGTCCCTGGGGGAGGATTAGGCAAATGAAGCCGCTGACGTCACTTCTTCTTCTTCTGCTTTGGGTTTACTGGCAGGCCGCAAACCACTTCACGGCGTA
The DNA here is from genome assembly GCF_902827175.1 of Gymnodraco acuticeps. Lineage (NCBI taxonomy): Eukaryota > Metazoa > Chordata > Actinopteri > Perciformes > Bathydraconidae > Gymnodraco > Gymnodraco acuticeps. Next base: position 165,321 of record NW_022990509.1, read on the forward strand.
TACTTCTGCCCAAAGTCCCCGGCCGGAAGTCCCCGGAGTTGGGGACTGGCTTCAGTAGAAGCTGCTGGGAGTCCCAGCAGCTTCTACTGAAGCCTTCCGAGTAAATCGCCAGAACGCCGACACCTCCTCATTTCCACCGCTCCCATGTTTTATTTTGTGTTGCCATAAGTTAGTCTCTCTGCGTTTCTGCGCTGGGCTAATGCTAATAATGCTAATGCGAGGATAATAAAATGGCGGCTTCACAAAACTTTTTGGGAGTTTTACGGGGCGTGGTTTGCAATCCGCCCAGCCAATCAGAAATATAGCTCTTTTCTCACAAGAGAGCCGCACGAAAGTCCCTGCTAGGGGGTAAAAAGGTTCTCATGAACTAATTTTAGTACCGGCTCTTTTTGGTGTGAACGCGACAAAAGAGTTCTCATGAACTAAGTTCTCATGAACCTTTGTGGGAAAAGTACTGCGGTGTGAATGCGCCTAATGATATGTTCAAATGTCACTTTTTTCAGCGCCACCGTTCAGCCGCCACGACCAACTGGCCATCTGTTCATTGTTTGACCAAGACTTCTGGCAACTTGACCCTGCAGCTTCTTCCCTGAACTGTCCCCGCTGTGTTTGTACAGAACAGCGTGACTCAGGTCGGTTACCTCTGCTGAAAGTCTGGGAAAAGCAAAAGGGATAGCCAGCAGATAAATAGGATGAACATGTTGCATATTAGCAAAAATATCTGCTGTTGCTTTGAAAGGAAAAACTGCATCAGGTTTCTCAATATTTTCCAGAAGCATAATCGAATTATAAAAAGTCTGTGTGAAGTGCTGAATGTTTATTATTTCACCATGAACTCATCCTTTCTGGTTGGAGGTTGATGTCTCAGTGCGGTGGTTGCTTTGGGATCCCTGTGTGAAATGTGAAGCTAACAGCATTAAGTCTGGAGAGGACCAGCTGTGCAACACTGTCAGTGGCTGAATAAATAGTTGCGTAATGCCACAGACGGAGGCGAGCACTATTTCAAGGGCAGACTTGGTGTGCCATAATGCCACATCACCAAGTCACACCCATCTGCAGAGAGAGAGAGCCGTATTCGACTGTACAGGAAAGCTATTTTCACAAGAGAGCACTGGTTTACAAAATCCCACCAAAACAGAAAAGGACCTGACTACTTCTTCCACCTCTGGTTTATAAAGTGCTCAGGTAATGGTACGTAGTGCTCAGGTGGTACATATCATTTTTGTAAAGCCATATCATTTTTGTAAAGCACTTTGTTGAAAGGTGCTATATAAATAAACTTGCCTTGCCTTCCCTTAATCATTTGTGAAATGAAATAAATGAGCACACACTACACCTGGAGCCTTTGGGCCCCATGGATTATGAGAGTTTGGATCACTTGGCAATCCGGATCGGATAAACGGGAGAAGATGGATGGATGGATGGATCACTTGGCAATCCAGCTTTGGCAGTAAACACTAGAAAATCTGTCCCTTGTCAATGACAACCATGCTTTCACCTCTAGAGTATCTGCTAGAACAGTGGTTCCCAGCCTGGGGCGCTTTTTTAACATATAATTGTAAGGCAATACTTGATTGTCACTAAAAGCCTTGTCTCTATATTACAATAAAATATAAAAAATAATTGACTAATTCATTTTAATAAAAATTCAAGTTAGTATTAAAGGCATAAAAAGACAGAAATGTATAATTCTTTCTTTAATAGAAATGTTTCTTCTGCTCGTAAAGTGTCCAAACCAGGCTTGTCTGGATAAGCGCATTTTAAAAACATAGTCATTGTCCATGCCGGTTTCAGTTGGATTATTTGTCACAGTTGCTCCATTTTGTAGATTATTTACGACTTTTGAATCCACATAAACACATCGGCAAAATCCGGCTTACTTTGAGCATGTGTTTTAAACAGTTTAATCCCTTTGTGAATTGTTTCCACTTGTGCCGTCCTTTCATTTCTTCATACAGCGGGAATCCAAATGAATTAATCCTGAGTCCAATAACCATCAAAGTCACTCCAATAGTGCTCCTTAATTTACGCTTTCATCCTCCTTTAACAAAATACTTCACATTCATCCAGTTATGACAGTAGTTGTAGCATTTAGAGACTTTTAAACTTTAATGCCCCCCCCCCCCCCCTTGTGTGTGTGTGGGGGGGGGGGGCGCAACTTCCAACAGGAGTCATTTGGGGGGGCTCTTGGGAAAAAAGGTTGGGAACCACTGTGCTAGAAGTACTACCCTACCATTTCTTAACTCTAATTCTCTTTTAGTTTCATATTTCATGTTGACGCCTGCATGTAGTTTGTCTAGCTCCAGTTTTATCCTCTCAAAGACTATACTCTTTTCTTCCAGAAACTCTTGCAGTAGAGAACTCTTTCACGCTGTCACATTTAATCTCACAAGACAAGTTAATTTGGCTTTAAGCAGCCAAGTCCCACATCTCCATGAGCAATGGAGATCTCTGTGATTGGCAGACAACCAAAGATATTCAAGCTGCTTTGTCGTTAGTTGTTCAACCAGCTGTAGTTATCTCCATGACTTGCAAGGTCTTAGCTTAAGTGCTTCAAACAGAACTTACTTTTCTATTCCAGATGATTGCTAATAATTGTGCAATTTTATATTAGGCCAAACCGATCCCAGTGTGCTGCCTTGTTTGGTTCTTGTTCTGTTTTACCTTAAAGCGTTGCTTGCATCATCTGCCATGCCCTTCCTTTCAGAGGGTGGACTCTCCCTAAACCTTAAGAATGGGTTTAGCTGGAAATTAATGGTTTGTTACGACGTGTTACAAGCATCTGTCGGACATGTCAAAACTGTTTCTTGCGGCACTTCTTGAAGGCAGCCTATCATCAAATAGCAACGTTTCATAGGCGCTAGGAGCAAGTGCTGATAGTCAAAAGTCTAAGAAGGAATGGGACAAACAAACACAGGACTTTTCCCCAACCAACATTTTTATCCTGAACCTGACCAAGTGTTATTGTAAGGGTAGGTTTGGGGTTAGGGTTAGGGTTAGGGTTAGGGTTATGGAGCGCCATGGTTTGAATCCAAATGCATCAGACAGTAAAGCCAAAGAGTCCTGACAAAGTGTTCGTATGTGAAGCGTTAGGAATGACAATTTGCAAAGGTTGGATGGCCAAACATCGATTTAAGTGGGCATGACATCTCGTGAATGTCCTCAAATTTCAGTAACAGCCCCCTAATCCCAATGCTAAAAAGGTGTAAAGGGAATTGTTTCCAAAGTGATTCTACCGTCCAATAACAACAACCATTGGGAAAAGACCTTCTGAACCCTAACCCTAGTACCGTAGAGGCTGAGCTTAATCAGCAGTACATAAGGTACATTCATTAGTAATCTCTAAACAGGAAACAATAGTGGGATTGTTGTTGGTGTTTATTACAAACAAAACACTTTTCTTACTTGTTTGGGAGCAGTCCTGCTTTCATAACCTCTTAAATTGTATGTGATTAACTTAATGCAAGCCAAACCGGACATTGAATAGTTAGTAAAGCCAGTAAAAGACCCAGATGCCGGGTTATACAAAAATGATATGTCTGCTCTGATATCAGTGGACAGTATGGTTCCTCTTTTCTCAGAGGCCCCATTTGCTTCTTGAATCTTTTGATGCACAATCCCACTACAAGCTTATATAATATACATGTGCATGCCTCCACAATGGTGTGTCTTTCCATGTGAAGGAAACTGCTCTTTAAAGGTGGATTTAGCTCTTAATCCAAGGTGGAATTCTTTGCCGGCTTTCACTCTCCTCAACCTCAGCGTGTGTTCGGTCGGATTTACCTCCATGAAGCCACACAACTGTTTATTCCACACATATATTTCCAAGCCAAAAGTCCTGTTTTACAAGACATGCAAGAAGAGGCCTCTGATTGTCAGCAGAGCTAGTCCTGGTTTCAATCATTCTGCAAGCATATTTTTCTGAGACTGAACTCACAATAAAGAGATAGTGATGTACTTGTTGTTCATTGATAAGGTGTCAACATGTCAGAATAGAGATTAAGAGGATGGACCAAAAAGCCACCTGTCACAACAAAGCAGGAAGCCAGCTTGTTGAATTCAGTCTATTTTTCAGGTAAATATTATGCGAAGAGTTGAACCCTACATTTTGCAAAACCAAGTATAAAGGTTTTGCTTTAACAGTCATGTATCATGCCCAGTTTCAGACGGATCTTTGCCGCAAATCAGCTTTATAAGTCTTAAGTCTGGACGCAATGAGCGGCCTTTCCACTTATGGAGTTTCGTTATGCTGCAGAAATGTTCCATGACAAAAGAATGCCCCACATAAAGTGACAATGAAGGGTATGTGTTGCGTGTGATCCAAGGAACATGCGATTTCTCCTTGTTTGGACAGCGCGTTATCGCAGCATCTTGATGGGATTTTGTCGTGTCCTTATCGGGACACAAAGGCATCGCATGGCCTCAAAGACAAAACAGGGAAAGCATGAAAGACATCTGAGCTCAGACATTGTCCGTGTCCAGCAGGAGGAAGACATTTTAACTAGTCATGTTTTGTTATTATCATGCTGTCGACATGTTTTCTGGAACAGAACAGGATGTGCTGTCGATGGAATTTAATGTCCTCATAAAATCCACACGAGACATTTATGGAAAAACAATAAACAAGGAGAGAGATATGTGGATGCTGGTGAAGCGGGAGAATTTACGGACGGAGGGAAACCTCTCACATTGCTGTTAGAGGGAAATATATTTGAATATACTGTGACACTGTTAAGGCCTTTTAAGAATGACACCATGCTCAACAACACGGGGGTTGGCAGTCAGCTTCAGGCACATTATTTTAAGTCCGAATGGGAATTATCGATCCACATGAAGTCTGATCTAAAGGAAGGACTAACATTGCATTGATTTGGACCACCATTGTGAAGCCAGTGATTGATCTTGTTGTTGTATTGGTGATTTGTTGCTGCTTTGTCAAGGTTTAGATAAGCTTTAAGCATCCTGAGGCTGCTTTAAGTCCATGTGGTGCATCTTTTTAGTTTTTACTAGGACGTTACTTAATGTCCTGTTGAGATATGAAGCAATCTATTTATATTACATACAACTTCTGAACATTTTCTCCCAGACTGAGAGATATAAAACCTCAGTAATGATGACCCATGCCGGTAATGACAGATTCAGACAGAACGGAAGTGGAGGACAGAGCAACACAACCAGCAAATACACTTCCCTTTATCTCGGTGGGATTCAGAAGCAGGTATTCAATAACACAAACAAGAGCAACAGATGGCGACCTGAAGGAAAATATCACACCGAGATCTTCTTACACTGTTGTATAATCAGTATAACATTTCTTTAAAAGCTTTTCTTCACAACTGTTGGATCATATCAATTACCTTTGTAACTGATTTAACCAGCACCACCACATCAGCGCTCTGCTAGTCTCATGGTAAAAGTCCATACTACAAAACTGCAGCTGGGGATCTTTGTTCCTCGTGTCTCTCTCTACACTAACTGTCGATGGAAAATACCCGATATAATCTAATAAAAAAACACTGAAAAAATCACAGCTGTCTTCAAATAATAGCACTGCTGCATCATTCCTGATTTGTCAGCTAGAGCTGCATTGACAAGTCGAACAATAATCGGCAACTATTTTGATGATAGATTTAACGTTAAAGTACATTTTTTTACGCAGAAATGTCAGCTGTTTTGACTTCAAATATGGAGGTGTCGTGCTTTTTCTGGACTGACAAAACAAGACGTGTAAAGACATCAACTTGGACTCTGTATTGTTTTAAAGTGTATAGACTAATATAGAAAATAAATAATGAAAATAATCGGAAAAAAATTATAATTATTATTTTTTAAATTAAAAAAAATGTATATATATATTTTATTAAATAAACTAAACGCTTTCATTTTAAGTTGTGAGTTTAGTGTTTTTGACCCTAAGAAACAGATGCATCAATCAATAACAATAATCCCCCCCCCCCCCCCCCCCCCCCCCCCCCGCTCAGGCAGCACCCCCCCAAAGCAGTAAACCTATGGAAAACACTGACCAGGGTAGTTTTCAGGGGCCTCCTTGCCTTTTTCTTTAGGGCCCCCACATAACTTGGCCCTCATTTCTTCCTCGTGCAAACACAAGCATCTGTAGATCCAAACTCCACCAGAAGAGGGCATTCAAACACCAGCTCTTCCACATTAATCAAAGCAAAGATACTCAGGCGTGTTGCATCGTGGCTTTCCTCACTCATTAAACCAGGTAGACTGTACTCACTGCGTGTGTCAGACCGCCACTTACAGAGTGGAAAAGTACAGGTGAAAGTCACGGGATCCTTTACAAAGGTCCTTCTCACAATGCTGGGATTTACTAATTGCGGGAGAAACTGGTTGTTCCACTTTGGAAATAATAAAACAGAATCACAGGGAGATGAACCCAAACAAACCCCTTTATAAACTCGTGTGATCGTTGATGGAATCGAAAGTGATGCTTATAAATGACTTTTGTTGTCAAATATGGCTCACATGATGTACAATAGATGTAATCTTGCACAACCTCATGATCACTTGCTCTCAACTTTAACCTAATTTGTGCTCGACTAATGTGAAAAGTGGGGTCCGATTGGAAACAATAAAAAGGTCACTGTGAACTGAAACTGAAAACAAGTTATATTGTATAGAATAAAATAGATTTATTTGGTTTATTTGAATATGCCTGAGACTGTCACGCAGCAGCTGATCCAGCAGAGTTTATCAAGGAGGGAGATTTTTCCCCCACTGTATCATGAGAGCCTTTGACCTTGCAGTTGTATCCATTATCTGCCCGACACAACATCACTTTCACTTTTACACACAGTAGCCTGCTTTGATTTCATTGCTCAACTCTGCCTTCAGCTGCGTTGACTTAATAGATAAAGTTAACAAAAATATTAAAACAAGAAAAAAAGATTTAGAAATGCAGTCATGCTTTAAACGGGTGAAAAATGATCTGTTGGCTTGAATTGCAAAAACTTTGTCGCTTAATGACGTGGCATATTTACAGGCTAATGTCATTAAAAAAAAAACACAATTGAATACACAATCGCATAATTTAGATGGATGATACTTACATTTTGAGGTACTTAAATGTTACTTAAGTATTTCCATGTTGTGCTACTCTGTACTTCTACTCCACTACATGTATTTAATCCCTTTAGTTACTTCACAGATGTGGATGAATGATGTGAAATATAATCAAGTGTTAAATCAGACTTTAGTTCCACCTGGAGTAAATCCACAAGCTACCCTGCAGTATACAAAGTCATTCAAACTAGCTGCACCTTCACCAGCTTTGAGAACACTTTAAAGATCAATCATTATAAAACAAATCATATATATTATTCTGAAATGGACCAATCCGCACAATGACTACTGAAAAATGGAAATAACCATGCGCTTTAAAAGCCAAACAAGCAGGTAAAATGGCAAAGTAGTACCTTTTTAATTGCAGATAATAGGTAGTAATTAATGGAGTAATGAGGCTCCAGGTATGTTTATACATGGGAAGAGCATGAATACAACGGGGTGTCCTGCTCCTACCTGTCAGCTTAAATGCGTTAACTTTCTGAATAAAATGAACAAAAATACATTTAAATACGGAAAGGTGAGATTTAGGAATGCTGAGTCATGTTTAAAATTTATGAAAAATTATCTATTGGCTTAAATGCGAAACCTTAAACCGCCTTTGTAGCTAATTTAAATTGACAAATGGGAATAACTCTGCACGTTGAACGCCAAACAAGCCGGTCAAAGTGGCAAAGTAATGCCTTCCAATTGCGCATGGAGCAAATGATGTACATTAATGGAGTAATGCGGCTCCAGGTGCGTTTATCATGGATCTTCCTACCTGTTGCTGTCGGGACTTTCTTCCGCCGATAGAGCCAGCAGCTGTTGGAGGGAAAGCAGGCTGATGCAATACACAGCAAGCCGGATAAGGGGCTCCATCTCCGGCCAAAAGTGGAGCAGTTACTCCCTCTCTGCGGAGGGGGCGACTGCAGGCACTGAGTGAGGTTTAATCCCAAAACAGGGAAAAAAGTAAGGAAAAAAAAGAAATATGTTCCCAAGAGTGTGTCTCAGATATCCAAATGTGTCAGGATATTAGATGAAACCTTTGGAAAAAGCAGAAGTTATAATAAAAAGTCAATTAAGATGTTGAATATAGCAGAAATGAATGGATATTTCATTTTAAAACACACCAAAAAAAGGGAATTATATATTTGTTATAACCCCCGTTAAATACATTCTTATGAAAATGTTAAAAATCCATGATGCTAATACTTTTGTAATGAATGAATAAACCTTCACATAACTAAATAAAGATATAGGTCTTACCTTGTTGGTAGTTGTATTTCAGATATTGGGTTAATTTTCAATGTTTTACACGCGTGTTGGTCAAGATCAAGTACGCAGACTGAATCTGCGCGCGTGCTGACATTGTGGGTTTAAATAGTGAGTGGGAGGAGTTCAACAGGCAAGGTGCTCACTCTCAACATCATATATACACTGCTCAACAGAACATGCATTGGCAAATAAAAGTACTTCCAGAAAATAAGGGCTCTAAGAACTGGAGTTCCTTTAATAGGCTATATTTTTGATAGATGCTATTAAGAGATATAAAGAACAAATGTACCTGGTGTTGTAAAAGCTGCTTATACTGGGAATTAAGTAAAGTTTACGACTAATAAGTGTTGAGAAATAAAGAGAAATATACAGATTATGAAGTAAATTCACTATTAAGAAGGATAATTGTTTTGCCTCGGCCGGACAATAAAGTTTATTCTATTCAAAGTAGCAATATATTATACGTCTCATTAGCAAAATAAAATAATACAATAATAATAATAATAATGATAATGATAATAATAATAGAATATATTTAAAAATAAGATATAAACAATCAAACCAAAAAAATATTAAAAACACAAAAAAGTAAAAATAGAATAATTAAAACAAATAAAAATAAAAATATTACAATAAAAGAAATTGTGTGTAAATACCATAAAATACACACAAGGTCACTTGTAAAGTCCCTGCAAGATAATGGCTACAAACTCAGAATGCTAAGGTTATTGTAATTATATTTCTTATTATTATTCAGCATAAAGTGTTTTTCACTATCAAAGTCCCCCATGCACTTTCTAGGGTAAACAGCCCACTTTTCATGAATTTCGTCAGTAGTTTGACATCCGGACACAACCCTTCTCTTATCTCTTATCACAGCCCTCAGCCCAGTGTGTCAGAACGATAGAAGGAAACGCAGGAATATTCTCAGAATCCCCACGACGTTTTGTAAAGTCACACCTACTGCAGTTTGAGAAGCATTGTTTATACTCTTCCTTCTCACAGTTTACTGTCACCTGACCTCGTAGGTAACACACTGTTATGAATCCTCAGGTATAAGTAAATACATTTACACAGTTTAGAAGTAGTTTGCAAGTCTCTGTCACGTTTTTGTGTGTAATAAAACTTGTTACAACAGATCTGAACACGAAGAAGCGTTCGGTGAGTCAGAAGTATGCAAATGCATCTTGTCTCATTAGAGTCCAACCTCCCTGCCTCCTTTCAAACTCAATTGATTGATGCCGCAGCGACACACACCAAGTCGGCAGTCCCACAGTTGGACAGGTGAATCTGTCATTCACCTGTTGTGCCGTGGTACGACAAAGAGCTCTTTTGTGCCTTTGCAAATACACACACACATATACACATATACACATTCACATACACACACACACACACACACACACACACACACACACACACACATACACACACACACACACACACACACATACACACACACACACACACACACATACCATGTATACATCACTTCAGGGGACATTACATTGACTTACATGCATTTCCTGGAGACTTATCCTAACCTTAACCAGAACCAACACATGCCTAACCCTAACCAAGTCTTCACCCTAAAATGAATGATTCCCCTCAGGTGACCTCCAGTATGTGTCACGTGACTGTGTAAACAGATTTAGGTCACACATACACACACACACACACACACACACACACACACACACACACACACACACACACGCACACACACACACACACACCTGATCCTGTCTGTGAACGCTAGATTTATCTCGAGAGCAGAGTTGGGAGGGTTGCTTTTAAAATATTTAAATATATATTTATTCATATAAAAGTAATGTAACCTGATTACTTTCCGCTACTTTTGGATCACCTCAATGTCAAATGCAGTGCCATTAAACACAAGACAACAGAAATATCAATAAGATGTTTTTATTGAAGTGTATTTTTATGTAAGAGAACAGAACAATGTGACCTCAGAAAAGAAGAAACCAAGATATTTAGGATAAAAAATGTCTCAACAAATGCTGGTTTGAATTAAAAGGAAACACACACAGTTGTTAATAAATCAGGTCAATAAAATAAACAATGAATGCAGTACGTCTAGTCTACCTATAACATATCTGTATTTACTTTAAAATGTGTTCCTACATTGTAATCCTGCCAGTAATCTGCTAACTGTAAGGGTTACCTTTTCATTTGTATCCTGATAATCCCGTTACATGTAATCCATTACTCTCCAGGTTGTCGACAGTTCAGTGGATGTTCTGAAAAGAAGCTGAAAGAGAAACAAACACAGAGACTCCATGAAGAATGTAAATATGTAGTGTTTGTTTTCTGTCTTCTTGCTATTGCAAAATGTATCCCAAACTCATCGAAATAAACAGAAAACTAGAGGCATGTTGGGCATGGGAAATCCTATTATTCTTACTTAAAAACCTGTGTTTGTATTGACACAATTGGAATAAGGTTTATTGCCAAGCTGTTATACTTACAAGGAATTGCATTTGTGTCAAGTGCATACAATACATACATAAAAACAGGTCAAGCGCATACATCTAATATAGAAAAATCACAATAATAATATGAAAAACTATAAGAAATATGTACATATCTGTAAGTCCTTGTTTAAAATATGTTTAATTGTTTAGATGTAAATGGCATTTTATCAACCATCTCTGTTAAGATTTGGATATACAGTTCAGCTGGGACTACAAATCAACCCGGGACTCTCGACCGGCCCACAAGGGGGGGGGGGGTGCTAGTGACTTATCCAACCGGCCCACATCGTCCGACCGGCCCACTTCAGTACCGGCCCATCGGGATTCGTGCCAAACGTCCCGATGGCCAGTCCGCCCCTGCAGTTCAGTTACCTCAAGGTGTCAATTTGTATTTAAATAAACCACATTTTTCTCTTGCTCTTTTGTTTAGACTGGGCATTTCTTACAAAATATTTTACATTTTTATTCAATTTTGTTTGTTTTATACTGAGTGTTTATTACAGTACATGTAAAATAAGACATCATGGTTTACAAATCTGACATTGACCGAACAAAATAAGTCATTTTACTTCTTGAAAGCACCAAACATCTCCAATCCATGATAGGGAGTATCACAAATCTGTGTTTGTGTGCTGTCCCAATGGAGCCAACTCAGGTTTTTATCCTTAAGGTGCCCCCCTGCCTTGCTCATGATGTGAGGCGCTGCGTGACAGATTCACTCGGACAGATTCCTCTGTGATAGCTGCCAACTTCTCACCCTCACTCACATCGTTTCACAGATCGGCTCAGATTGCTTTGATCGCCTCACAGTTTCTCAGTAGAGTTAGAGCCACAGCGTGACCTGAACTGACACTAATCCAGGTTTGGATGTTTCCTAAGAATCCTTTCTAGAATTAAAGAGGCCCTATTATTCTTTTATTGGTTATTTTCCCTTTCCTGTAGAGTGTTATATAGGTTTTGTATGTAAATGGTCTGCAAAGGCTACAATCCCAAAGTTACCTTCCTATGTAACACTCGTGCTTCTATTGGCTCGCGCTCCAACCATAGACTGTGGCTCCAACACATTGTACGTGATAGGCTAAGGGGCGGGACATCTCTAAGCCTATCCGTTTTTAAGAGTGCGCTTAAGACCTTTTTTGATAAAGCTTATAGTTAGGGCTGATTAGATTCAGCCCCTAGTTTTGCTGATATAGGCTTAGTTTGTCGGGGGACATCTTACTTCTTCCTTCTCTCTGTCTGTACCTGTGTACTCTCATGTTCCGATTAACCCAGCTTCCCCAAATGTCTTTCTTTTTGGTGTCTATATACGCCGGGATCCGGAGTCATGGATGATCCTGCGGTCCTGTGTCCTGCATCGCAAGCCCTGGATCTTGAGTCGTGGCTGTGGTCCTGGATCATAGGTCCTGGGTGGATATCCTCGTGGATTCATCTTCTTATTATACACACATGCATTTCCAAACATTTGGACTACCTATGTTGCAAATGTATTATTTTTTCAATTTACACACGGCATCTATTGCACGTCTGTCCGTCCTGGGAGAGGGATCCCTCCTCTGTTGCTCTCCCTGAGGTTTCTCCCATTTTTCCCTTTAAACTGTGGGTTTTCTCCGGAAGTGTTTCCTTGTACGATGTGAGGGTCTAAGGACAGAGGGTGTCGTATTGTCATACTGATATTCTGTACACACTGTGAAGTCCACTGAGACAAATGTAACATTTGTGATATTGGGCTATATAAATAAACATTGATTGATTGATTGATTGATAAGCGGTTGACCAATCACAACAGAGCCGGCCAGCTAACCAATCAGAGCAGACTGGGCTCTGGTTTCAGACAGAGGGTGAAAAGAGGTGCTGTAGCACAGGCAGTATGAGAACAATGAAGAGCTTTTTGAACATTAAAGCATGGAGACATGTAGAGACATTACATACTGATATACACCTGAGCATCAGCAGGAGAGGACTCTTTAAAGTAGAGACACTACATACTGATATACACCTGAACATCAGCAGGAGAGGACTCTTTAAAGTAGAGACACTACATACTGATATACAGCTGAACATCAGCAGGAGAGGACTCTTTAAAGTAGAGACACTACATACTGATATACACCTGAATATCAGCAGGAGAGGACTCTTTAAAGTAGAGACACTACATACTGATATGAACCTGAACATCAGCAGGAGAGGACTCTTTAAAGTAGAGATACTACATACTGATATACACCTGAACATCAGCAGGAGAGGACTCTTTAAAGTAGAGACATTACATACTGATATACACCTGAACATCAGCAGGAGAGGACTCTTTAAAGTAGAGACATTACATACTGATTTACACCTGAACATCAGCAGGAGAGGACTCTTTAAAGTAGAGACACTACATACTGATATACACCTGAACATCAGCAGGAGAGGACTCTTTAAAGTAGAGACACTACATACTGATATACACCTGAACATCAGCAGGAGAGGACTCTTTAAAGTAGAGACACTACATACTGATATGAACCTGAACATCAGCAGGAGAGGACTCTTTAAAGTAGAGATACTACATACTGATATACACCTGAACATCAGCAGGAGAGGACTCTTTAAAGTAGAGACATTACATACTGATATACACCTGAACATCAGCAGGAGAGGACTCTTTAAAGTAGAGACATTACATACTGATTTACACCTGAACATCAGCAGGAGAGGACTCTTTAAAGTAGAGACACTACATACTGATATACACCTGAACATCAGCAGGAGAGGACTCTTTAAAGTAGAGACACTACATACTGATATACACCTGAACATCAGCAGGAGAGGACTCTTTAAAGTAGAGACACTACATACTGATATGAACCTGAACATCAGCAGGAGAGGACTCTTTAAAGTAGAGACACTACATACTGATATACACCTGCACATCAGCAGGAGAGGACTCTTTAAAGTAGAGACACTACATACTGATATACACCTGAACATCAGCAGGAGAGGACTCTTTAAAGTAGAGACACTACATACTGATTTACACCTGAACATCAGCAGGAGAGGACTCTTTAAAGTAGAGACACTACATACTGATATACACCCTGCACATCAGCAGGAGAGGACTCTTTAAAGTAGAGACACTACATACTGATATACACCTGCACATCAGCAGGAGAGGACTCTTTAAAGTAGAGACACTACATACTGATATACACCTGAACATCAGCAGGAGAGGACTCTTTAAAGTAGAGACACTACATACTGATATACACCTGAACATCAGCAGGAGAGGACTCTTTAAAGTAGAGACACTATATACTGATATACACCTGAACATCAGCAGGAGAGGACTCTTTAAAGTAGAGACACTACATACTGATATACACCTGAACATCAGCAGGAGAGGACTCTTTAAAGTAGAGACACTATATACTGATATACACCTGAACATCAGCAGGAGAGGACTCTTTAAAGTAGAGACACTACATACTGATATACACCTGAACATCAGCAGGAGAGGACTCTTTAAAGTAGAGGACACTACATACTGATATGAACCTGAACATCAGCAGGAGAGGACTCTTTAAAGTAGAGATACTACATACTGATATACACCTGAACATCAGCAGGAGAGGGACTCTTTAAAGTAGAGACACTACATACTGATATACACCTGAACATCAGCAGGAGAGGACTCTTTAAAGTAGAGACATTACATACTGATTTACACCTGAACATCAGCAGGAGAGGACTCTTTAAAGTAGAGACACTACATACTGATATACACCTGCACATCAGCAGGAGAGGACTCTTTAAAGTAGAGACACTACATACTGATATACACCTGAACATCAGCAGGAGAGGACTCTTTAAAGTAGAGACACTACATACTGATATACACCTGAACATCAGCAGGAGAGGACTCTTTAAAGTAGAGACACTACATACTGATATACACCTGCACATCAGCAGGAGAGGACTCTTTAAAGTAGAGACACTACATACTGATATACACCTGAACATCAGCAGGAGAGGACTCTTTAAAGTAGAGACACTACATACTGATATACACCTGAACATCAGCAGGAGAGGACTCTTTAAAGTAGAGACACTACATACTGATATACAGCTGCACATCAGCAGGAGAGGACTCTTTAAAGTAGAGACACTACATACTGATATACACCTGAACATCAGCAGGAGAGGACTCTTTAAAGTAGAGACATTACATACTGATTTACACCTGAACATCAGCAGGAGAGGACTCTTTAAAGTAGAGACACTACATACTGATATACAGCTGCACATCAGCAGGAGAGGACTCTTTAAAGTAGAGACACTACATACTGATATACACCTGCACATCAGCAGGAGAGGACTCTTTAAAGTAGAGACACTACATACTGATATACACCTGAACATCAGCAGGAGAGGACTCTTTAAAGTAGAGACACTACATACTGATATACACCTGAACATCAGCATGAGAGGACTCTTTAAAGTAGAGACACTACATACTGATATACAGCTGCACATCAGCAGGAGAGGACTCTTTAAAGTAGAGACACTACATACTGATATACACCTGAACATCAGCAGGAGAGGACTCTTTAAAGTAGAGACACTACAAACTGATATACACCTGAACATCAGCAGCATATCCTCGTAACCAATTCACCACTTGTATGTCGTCAGGTGTGATTCTGACCTTGTTTAGTGGATTCATTCATATTGAATGTCTCATGTTGACCTTCACCCAGGGCTTTATTTATCACGTACACTTGGCTCTGGAAGCAGGTCACTTCTTCACTGATTCTGACCCGTTTATGTAAGAGTTGGCATGTGAATCAGAACCTCTCTGAACACAAGCTTCCCGCCGGGTTTGATCTCTCAGTCGTGCTCCGGTTCTACTTTTGTTTTAGGTGGCAATTAGCAAACATGAGCTACTCTGTGTATCGAGCCAGCGCGGCGGCACACAGAAACCCTTCAACTGTGGCTTTGAAACTCGCTCCGAAAAATAAAAGTTGGGGGACGTTAACAAGTGATCAAAGAGCAGGTGTTCTCGGTCACGTCTTTGTTTCTGTGAGTCTTTGAAAGGGGGCTTTAAAGGTTGCCGAAACTTTCCAAATAAGTAGTTGCTTCATTCGGCAAACACTGACCTTCGGGAGGCAAACTATCACATGCATTAAAGTTCAATTTATGGCAAAAACAAAGTTATAATCGCACCAATATTTTGTGATAAGCTTGATCTTAATTCAGCTTCTCGCCCTTTGGTCATCCAACAAAACAAATCATGCTGTCTCTTAACTAGGTAACTGCTAGCATTATCAACACCACTAAACACTTGACAGATAATTAAAAGCCAGTCAATATGTAATTAACATGTTTAAAAGACAAGATTGGTTTAATTTAGACTTTAATTAACAAGTAGGAGACAGACAAAAACCAAATTGGTCATTAGATAACAGGAGAAAACGTATCTTAGCGGTGGATCAATACACTTTTGATAGTGGGTTTTTATGGCACTACGATTAAGCAAAAAAAAAATTACAACAATATGTCCTCGATCCAGTGCTACATTTGGGCTTATAAATTGGTCTTTTGGAGAACAATGGAGCTCTATGACCCACAGGAACATGTATCAGGTTTTGAAACACTTGTTAGAAGATACATTTTATGATGGTTTTTGTGGGAATAGTTGACAATAAGTGAAATATGGAATGTCTGCACACTGATCTTGTATTGTAACCTCTCTCACTTCTTTTCCCTTTTTCATTTTCCAAGTATCTACATTTTAGACAGTCAAGTATAACTGCAGTCCATATTTGTGGGAAAATCTTCCTCTGTATTTGCAGTTTTACTGTCATATAGATTTGTTTTATTGACTTGCTTTCCTCTAATTTAAAGTTATGTTGTTTTTTCTAACAATCACTAGTAGTATGCATGATATACTGTATATTAGTCTTTGTTTCTTACATGTTGGTGACCATTTCAAATATTGTTTTCCACGTATTAGATTCTGTTCACTTCCAGTTGAATGGGGCAGAGGCAGGTATGCGTGGATAGATAACGTTGGGTTTTGTGGATGCTTTTTTTCACACAATTGGACCGAAACAACTGTTGAATTTTTGTTGTAAAGAGACCTGCAGGTGTGAGAAGGACTCGTGGCTCAGTTTGGAAAACGTCTGGTAGATGCAGCTTTTGAGGAACCACATACATCTGAAGAAAACTCTATACTAAGTTATTCCTCACCGCTCCTGACGACTGAAAGCAGGTCTTTAGGAGCTCACGATCAGGTAAGGCCTTACATCCACTTCAAAATATCAATATTTCTTACATTTGAGCAAGATTCCCTTATTATTATTATTGGCTTATTTAGTCGTCATTCCTGCAAAACAGACCACGCCCTTATAAGCACCGTCCAATTGTTCTCCTTTCTTGCACATAGCCAGAAACAATGGAGATAAATTGCAGGTCTTATCGACAAGAGGCTGTAATATCTGTGCTTTCTGTATCTGTGTTTTTGCAGCTTTTCTCACTGGGTTCTTCCTCCATTAGGACGGAGTGTGGTAGTCTAATGATTGCTGCCCCCTAGTGAACCTCACGTCACATCAACAGAATATGCTGTTATGATGCTTCCCATCATGTCGTGTTTATTTGAACAACAAAACACACATTTTATCAGATCCTTGTCGTGGATTTTAAGGCAATTGTTGTCTCTGATAAATCCCTATGAAGCATCCTTTGGCACATTTTCCCACTGTCCTTTTGGCTGCTTTAGCTTACATTGGTTCTATGGGATGGGCTACAACCACGTTTGTTTTTGAATGTGTCTTTCTATGCCCTCTGTGTGTGGGAGGAGGGAGTGGACAGGACCGTTTTGTGGACAAACGAGGTATTGGATTTCAGTGTGGGAAAGATGATGGTGGAGGACAGAAGAAGCTGATAACAGAAATATCAGAAAATAAACTTTGGCAATAGTTTCGGGATTTTTTCCCCCCGTTCAACATGACAATAACTCCATGCACAAGCTCCATACAGATGAAGTTTCCAGGTTATCTGTTAAACTAATGATAATGATGTCTATAAAAGTATAATAGATTATGTTCTAATCTAACAAATGTATAACTAAAACATGTCTAATGTGTTTCCTTTCACATAACTAAGACTTAAAAGTGGCAAAAATATGCAAGGTCAATTTATTTCAAGGGACATGATGAGGATGTCTGCTGTTCTTGGCTTTATATAGAGGGATTTAGTGCTTTGCTTAAGGAAATGTCAGCAGGGCAGAGGACTGTAGACATGTTGAAGTAATACTGTTACACCACCTGACTGCAAGAACACGTGATTGCCTCATCATGGGGGGAGGTATACAACTTTACAATGTAACATCACTCTGTGTTACACCGCATACATCAGCTGTTATGCACACAGTACTGTTTCCTGTATGCGCTCTTATAGAAATGAATGGCTTTCTTAAAGAGGACATATTCTGCTGATGTTCAGGTGTATATCAGTGTGTAGTGTCTCTACTTTAAAGAGTCCTCTCCTGCTGATGTTCAGGTGTATATCAGTATGTAGTGTCTCTAATTTAAAGAGTCCTCTCCTGCTGATGTTCAGGTGTATATCAGTAGTGTCTCTACTTTAAAGAGTCCTCTCCTGCTGATGTTCAGGTGTATATCAGTATGTAGTGTCTCTACTTTAAAGAGTCCTCTCCTGCTGATGTTCAGGTTCATATCAGTATGTAGTGTCTCTACTTTAAAGAGTCCTCTCCTGCTGATGTTCAGGTGTATATCAGTATGTAGTGTCTCTACTTTAAAGAGTCCTCTCCTGCTGATGTTCAGGTGTATATCAGTATGTAGTGTCTCTACTTTAAAGAGTCCTCTCCTGCTGATGTTCAGGTGTATATCAGTATGTAGTGTCTCTACTTTAAAGAGTCCTCTCCTGCTGATGTTCAGGGGTATATCAGTATGTAGTGTCTCTACTTTAAAGAGTCCTCTCCTGCTGATGTTCAGGTGTATATCAGTATGTAGTGTCTCTACTTTAAAGAGTCCTCCCCTGCTGATGTTCAGGTGTATATCAGTATGTAGTGTCTCTACTTTAAAGAGTCCTCCCCTGCTGATGTTCAGGTGTATATCAGTGTGTAGTGTCTCTACTTTAAAGAGTCCTCTCCTGCTGATGTTCAGGTATATATCAGTATGTAGTGTCTCTACTTTAAAGAGTCCTCTCCTGCTGATGTTCAGGTGTATATCAGTATGTAGTGTCTCTACTTTAAAGAGTCCTCTCCTGCTGATGTTCAGGTGTATATCAGTATGTAGTGTCTCTACTTTAAAGAGTCCTCTCCTGCTGATGTTCAGGTGTATATCAGTATGTAGTGTCTCTACTTTAAAGAGTCCTCTCCTGCTGATGTTCAGGTGTATATCAGTATGTAGTGTCTCTACTTTAAAGAGTCCTCTCCTGCTGATGTTCAGGTGTATATCAGTATGTAGTGTCTCTACTTTAAAGAGTCCTCTCCTGCTGATGTTCAGGTGTATATCAGTATGTAGTGTCTCTACTTTAAAGAGTCCTCTCCTGCTGATGTTCAGGTGTATATCAGTATGTAGTGTCTCTACTGGGTGTCTCTGTCTGAAAACCAGAGCCCAGTCTGCTCTGATTGGTTAGCTGGCCGGCTGTCTTGTGATTGGTCAACCTGCTTAGAGATGTCCCGCCCCTTAGCATCACGTACAATGTGTTGGAGCGCTAGCCAATAGAAGCGTGAGTGTTACAAAGTGATGTCAAAGCCGTATTTGTTAGCTTAATTAAATATCTCAAGTATAAATACAAGACATAAATATAAATATATTCATGCAATTTAGTGAATGTTTCTCTCAAAGTGGTGAATCATACCGCAATGTAAATTCCACTTTAACTCCACTTTTAACTGGGACTTAGGCTCCTATCTACAGTATAGTACTATGAGCATTGGGAACTCTGTCAAACTCTAGTTTTATTTAAATCCAAATATGGGTTTTGTTTGCTTGTAGCAGTACTGTCAATCACAGCTGATTAAACAACAGGGGTTCCTCTCAAACAAGCATTAAGGGGATGCTTTATTCTCAATTAAACATGCAATACAATCCTACTTACATTACTGGCCCAGGAGACATATCAAATAACTGACACTGTGATACTTTTCTGTCATCTTTCTCAGATGTTATGGGTAGAAACACATTGGTTACAAACCAGGGTTTCAAATAATGTACTGTATACACAACCTTTAGCCACAATGTAGAACTAGAGGAGCTCTAGTTACTGTAGTGAGATACACAGGAAACTCTACAGTCAAGTTACCCATCAAATTCAAACCTATCTGTGACTGTAAGCATGTGCTAGTCTAAGCTCTGGAGATTTAAACTAATGTGTGTAAGTGTTGCTTAATGAGGCGTCTGATTTTTCATGCTTCACCTGAGCTGAAGGGAAGTCGACAGCTGGGATAGCCCCATGAAGAGCAGCGATGTGCAAGAGGCATTTAAAACCACTTCCTGTGTGTTGGTTAGTCTGCAGGAAGTCACATGGTAGTTGCATCCTTTAGAGAGTCATTTCACGCTCTGATTCGGCTGCATGAAAAACACAGTGTGAGAAACCTCATATATTTAAACATTTCTAGAGAAAGGTGACAGAAAAGACAAAAATGAAAGCATGAGACGATGATATCAAAGTTCTTAAACACGTCCACTATAATCGTTTACACAGCGACTGTAACTCTGTATTTGCAAGCTTATTTTACACTGCTTTAGTGCATGATGGGAAATCCTAATTTTTAACTTGTGTATTTGTTTGTACTTTGACACCATGGGGATCTGTAAGAGGTAAAGAAAAACTAGTAATTGAAATGCTGCAACAAACTCAATTATTTGTTATAATAAATGATTATTTCATTTGATATTCAACATGGGTGGAAGCTGTGGTTCGGGCTTTTCAAATAAATAAAAAACTGGTTGTGTTTTGCTCACAAACAACAAGGTCGATCTGGCTGTTAAAAACTATAATTGACTTGTTTTTTAAAGTTTTTTCTGATAGTTACATCATACTAAAGTTGCAGGCTTTATCAATGCAACATTATTTGCTTTCTTAAATAGTGCGGGATGAGAAGAAGGTGCGTTTGCAAACATTTTAAACTTCTCCATCTAGGTTAAAGTAGCAACACTTTCAAGTACGCACAACTTTGTTATTGAAAGTTGTTACTTAGGTTAATTACTCAACTGTTTCGTTATAAGTCATTTTGCTAAATGTACTCTCTATAAGTGCTTCTACTGTATATTTCTCAAGTATCTTCACATTTAGCATATTTTCTTAGCTGATAAAAGAGAATGGCTGGAGGAATTTCCACTTACAGTAAATGCATGTTGAGTCAGCATTAGTAGCAACTAACAACTTGGACTTGTGCAGAGTTCAAGTCTGTCAAGTAAAGACAACATCATTCACTGTGTTTCCTTATCCTGAGGGGAGAGTCTGGGAGACACTGAGCTGCTGTTGTCTTCCTCTTTCTCCCTTTCTCACCCTCTGTCTGTGCCTTCTTGCCGTTCAAGGTTAAGTTACAGTGAACGCCAGCTGTAAGCAGAGGTGGGAGAAGTACTCAGATCTTGTACTTGAGTAAAAGTAGAAGTACCAGAGTGTAGGAATACTCTGTTACAACTAAAAGTCCTGCATTCAAAATGTTACTCAAGTAAAAGTAGGCAAGTATTAGCATCAACATATACTTAAAGTACCAAAAGTAAAAGTAGTCGTTGTGCAGATTGGTCCATTTCAGAATAATATATATGATATGTTTTATAATGATTGATCATTAAAGTGTTCTCAAAGCTGGTGAAGGTGCAGCTAGTTTGAATGACTTTGTATACTGCAGGGTAGCTTGTGGATTTACTCCAGGTGGAACTAAAGTCTGATTTAACACTTGATTAGATTTCACATCATTCATCCACATCTGTGAAAAGGTATGAAATAAATCTAGCGGAGTAAAAGTACACGATCTACCTCTGAATTGCAGTGTGGTAGAAGCACAAAGATACTAGAAATGGAAATAATATTACAAGTCCCTATAAATTGTACTTAAATACAGTACTTGAGTAAATGTACTTAGTTACTTTACCCTAGCAACAAGCGGTGACCTCAGTGCGACTCCCTTAAAAATAGTCATCTTAAACCAGTTTTGGTTTGATCTATAACTTTAGTTTTCAGAGGCTGTCTTTATCAAAAAGCAACGCTATCCACCGCTCACTCAGATAAAACACTGTGTGAGAAAAAAGGGAGACAAGTTGTCACTAAGTGTTGGGAAAACAAAGCTGTTAGTGAAAAATGTGACATCCAATGCTCGGGATTGTTTTCAACCAGAGAGTGGTAAGTACTTTAGGTCAAAGGTCACATCACAGGAAGTGTTGATATTCTCTTGGGGTTGTTACAGCGCTGACAGCCAAGGACGGGCCACACGGATACGACGAGCCTTCCTCACATCCCACTGACACGTTATCTATCCAAAGTGACACTACAGCATCATGCCAAGGTCTTCTCATTTAGCGTAGTGCCAGTGTTTCTCTGCCATTTTTAAATCTGCACAGCTCTCCTCTCTGATCAAAGTATTTGTCATTTTTTATTTGACTGTAAATATTGCCTGTATTCAACATTGTCAACATCTTCTTCCACGATATGATTTGTACTCTGTACTTCTTGCAGTACTTTTATTGTTTTTTAATGTGTTTTATTGTTTTATGTCTTGTATATATTTATGTTGCATTGTTGGAGGAGCCTGGGACTTAAGATAAGATAAGATAAGACAAGACGGACCTTTATTGATCATCACCGTAGGGAAATTCAGGTGTTATAGCAGCGACAGAATAAGACAGAAACACAGATAGTACATGCAGAAAAAGATGCTGTCCATATGGAAACAAAAGGCTTTGAATCTTGAAACTAGCCCCCCTGAAATAAACATTGCTCTTCTTTAAACACCTGTTTAAAATAAAGTCACACAGAATTTGGTTAGGGTCCTCTTTAATTTAGGTGTTTCTAGAATTGTCACCACCTCTAACAAGGATTTTGGAAAAGATTATCTGGGCACATTATCAGAAATATTCAGCCAAATTACCAATATGTCCAAACTCTATATTCTTGTTTTTTCCCCCCTGTGATTCCAACACTTAATATAAAGAGGAAGCCTGATACACAATGTGGACAATATCTGGTTTGTTTACATATGTTTACATTGTATTGCATTCTATTTCAATGACTGCTTTATTTTCGATTTTACTACATTTCTTTCTTATTTTTTTGTAATGTTATTATAGTGTTCTTAATAAAGTTCTTAATATAGTTCGCTTATGTATGCACCACGACACCAAGTCAAATTCCTCGTACGTGTCAACCTGGTAATAAACCCGTTTCTGATTCTGATATCCCTTCTATAAAATATGGGGGACATTCCTACATTTGTGTAATGTCTTTTGCTGGAAAAAAACAGAAATACCAATACAAATATTTGTCCAAAAAAAGAAGCCCTCTAGCGACGGTACTGCTGGGTTTTTATCGTGGTTTATAACAGGGTTTGGTCAGATTTGTGGCCCCCGAGCTCGAGGCTCCTCGCACGGGACATTCCTGACCCTCCCTCTCGTGTCTCAGTGCGCAGACTCTCTGTCAGGCAGCAGGCTGACAGTATGGCGGCGGTGTGCAGCTGGAGGAAGGATGCTACTGTCGCCCGTCATGTGTCAATCGCCGGTAGGACGTAAATGGAAATTTGACGGGAAAAACAGAAGAAGGATTTAACGAGACAGGCTTGTGGCCGTGAGCTCCAAAGATGTCGAGACTCGCCGACTACTATCTGGTGGTCGGTTACGATCTCGACAAGCGAGGTGGGTCCCTTCAGTTAGCTGTTAGCTGCTAGCTTTTTAACGGCGTATTAACAGCCGTTGGTAAACAGAAGGAGGCGGGGACCGCGACGTTACTCTCAACTGACCCGCGCTAGGTGACGTCAGCGGGTAGTTAGCCGTCAACTTTACACCGAGGATGCGCTAGGCCTCTTGGGATTAGTGTGCTTAAATGCTAACCTCTGAGCTAATGTCATGCATTTCAAACAGGGAAATACATTGAATTAACCACTCTAATGCAGTGGTTTACCTTTGAGGCATGTTTTTTTTATTTTAGGCATAAGAATAGGTGTTAGTATGATGACAGCAAAGTAAGGCTAACTTTATGTGCTAAGAGCTACGTGTTAGCCTGTGCCCTAAAACTGATTTATTTACAGTTTCAGCTCCATATTCCCCAGTTGTCTCTCATTAACACATGTTTCTTGTGCAACATTCGCCATTTAAACTTTGCACAGAATCTGCAGGACAGCGGGTTGTCAGTGTTGTGGCTGCAGGATCCTGAGCACTCACGTTATGCACTAAAACCCTGCTTATTTCCGCTTGGATTTTCTTTAAACCTAATATATATATTTTTTAAAAACTGGAAATCGATGCTTCTCTTTGGCGGGTTCTGTTGGGTGTTTTCTTTGTGTGTGTTTTGTCTGGATTAACCCAGATTGCTTTGCCCCTCCCTGAGCCCCCTCGGACCGGAGCTGTGTTCCCTTGTGTTGTTGGGACGGGGTTTGGACCGTTATCTGAGCCCCCTCCCATTCAGCTGGAGCCTTGGCCTAGATCTGTGCAGTATAATGGCTCGTTTAATCATGAAATATTCAACCCAACTATCCAATGGAAGCATGCATCTTGAAACGAGTCTTTTATATAGAGTGGATTTTCTGCCTATGATTTATTCACAAGAGGCAAATTGTAACAAATCCTCTGTGGCTAAAAGCCAGGCGGGGAAACTGGCTTTTATCTTGATTATGCTGGA
>NW_022990509.1:192500-232110 GCF_902827175.1 Gymnodraco acuticeps
ATAAAACAAAAGGCTTTGAGGCATTGATCCGTAACTTGTTTGTGGCTCTATATGAAAACGCTCACAGTCTAACACGTGTCTCATTTAACCACTTGTGCAAGAAATGGTTACTTCGTGGCTGAAGTGTTTCTTCTGGGTGTCAAAACTGGCTTTCATGTTATTCTCACATCCATTGGGATTGTTGTTTTTGTGATTTTACTATATCGTTTTTTAAATCTATACACATGACATCTGTTGCATGTCTGCCCGATTCTTTCCCATTCATTCTGGAGTTTCTTTGGGGTTTATTTCTTTGTGCGCTGCGAGGGTCTAAGGAGGACAGAGGACAAACTGTAAAGCAGAGGCAATGGTTTAGTTTGTGGTATTGGGCGATATAAAGACAATTGAGTCATTAAGAATCTTTAGGTCAGATGCAGATCCTGATTAAATAGGTTAGTGTTTGGTTGACCCTTAAAACTCGAGGAGACCACGTTGTCCAGAGATCTATTTCACATTAAACATTTTTTTTACTTTTGCTGTGGTAGGTCTGTGCAAAATGGTCGACATCTCCTATCATGATATGGTTTGTTTCATATCCCGATAACCACTGAACAACCTGTAGTGAAATGTTGCTTCTGTAACGCTGTTCCAGTGGCTTAGAGCAGCTTCGCTAAATGTTATGTTCTGTACGGTGGGACAGCTCGCAGAGAAGATTAGGGGCCTCATTTATGAAACCAAACGCATCTCTGAGAGGGAGTCGTCTGCATGTAGGGCCTTATTCATTAATAACACAGGGTAACGCACTAACCAGTGTAAAGACGCAAGTAAAAACTAGAATGAACAGTTATCCTTTCATTATGAACCCAAGTGCAAAAACAACACAAGAGTTTAAGTGCAGAGAAAAGATAATGCTTCACAACATTTCACATTTCTGTGAACGTTCTTTATACAATTAAAACAACGCAATTGTGACAATATCTCACCTACGATTCCACTGAAAGACAACACATTAGGAGGAAGGATGAAATACCGTTATCGTGACAAAGCTGTGACTCATTTATGTTTTGCTCACAGATGCACTCAGTCGAGCGTGAATGAAACTACATGCAGCTTGAAGGAGAAATAGAAACCTCTCAGATAGAAAGCAAGATGAAGCTGCGAGTAAGAGTGTGTGTGTGGAGGAGAGAGGAGTGTGTGCGTGTGTATGACGCTGCTGCCAGCAGTGCCTGCCTGTGGGCAGCCACTTCCTCCATCGCTGCAGAGCGTTCAGGCTCTCCAGAAATAGCCCCTCACAATCTGCCTTTCATAGGGGTCCGAGTGACGCTGGCTGCGGTACTCTGTGTGTGTGCTCCTCTGCCATTCAGATGGCCGCCTGAATGTGTGTGGCTGTCTCTGGGTGTTTGCTGTGTTACCATGGCAACGTAACCCCATATTAACCAGTGCGTTGCTAATGAGTAGGAATGGGTACCAAAACGGCCACATTGTTGGCCTCGCTATGGTATTGATTGACTGATACCGTTTCCAATTTGTTTAGATTTAACATTAAAACATATAAAAAAGATCCGATAAAGATCGATAAGCAGTGTCAGTAAGAATAGTAGAACTGTTAACATCTTAGCGATAGCCATCATGACGCTCGTATATTTATAGGGTGAAGGTGGCAGTGACGATATGGTGTGCTGCTGATATGCAGAAGTGTGTGTTTGGCTCTGTGTGTGTTACAGCAGTCTGGCTGTTGTGCTGAATACTCCTTTCTCACGAGGAAGACTGTGGCCCCAGGGCCCCAATGTGTGTGTGTTGGTGTGTGTTCGTGTGTGTTAGGGATGCCCTGCTCCTTGGTGCTTTGATGGTTTCCCTGGAATTTTAAGAATTTCTGTCCCCTCTCGGGACAAAGGCTGAGTCAGTGCTGCTCACAGTCAGCCTGCTGGAGCAATCATTGAATCCCCGAGGTGTGTGTGTGTGTGTGTGTGTGTGTGTGTGTGTGTGTGTGTGTGTGTGTGTGTGTGTGTGTGTGTGTGTGTGTGTGTGTGTGTGTGTGTGTGTGTGTGTGTGTGTGTGTGTGTGTGTGTGTGTGTGTGTGTGTGTGTGTGTGTGTGTGTGTGTGTGTGTGTGTGTGTGTGTGTGTGTGTGTGTGTGTGTGTGTGTGTGTGTGTGTGTGTGTGTGTGTGTGTGTGTGTGTGTGTGTGTGTGTGTGTGTGTGTGTGTGGTGTGTGTGTGTGTGGGGGTGTGTGTGTGTGTGTGTGTGTGTGTGTGTGTGTGTGTGTGTGTGTGTGTGTGTGTGTGTGTGTGTGTGTGTGTGTGTGTGTGTGTGTGTGTGTGTGTGTGTGTGTGTGTGTGTGTGTGGTGTGTGTGTGTGTGGGTGTGGGTGTGGGTGTGTGTGTGGGTGTGTGGACTGAGAATGCATGGGACAAACACTTTCACCTGCAATGAATAGAGTTAGCGATGTTAGATAATTGTTTAATATTAAAACTATCAGTAAATCCTTATTTATTTAAAATTATGTATTTAGCAATGTGTTCAGGCATTACAAACTATATATATATTATCTACAGTAGAAAAGACATGCACCACAAAGAATACACAATATAAAATACTCTTGATACGTTTGAATGTTATTTAAAAGACCGATATACTACAGCAACAGTAGTAGAAACATATAATATATAAATTACAGTTGTGTGCTCTTTATCATGAAGCATACCTAAACTCAAAGTCCTAAAGGTCAATGCGACACTAAATATTATTAAAGAGTGTCTGTTCCAAGGCTGTACTTTTAGTCACTGGCGTAGTTGCGAATGCCTGATGGATGTTGAATGATTTTCAATTTCAAAAACTCAGATTGAGTGACTGGAAGATTAGCTTTCCTCTCTGATACGACGTCAAATCCACCGTTTGAGAATAAAAGGAAATCGTCCTCCCAGACACCCACATCCGGCTCTAATCCCCTGCCTGTGATTGGTCAGAATATGCAGATGAAAGCACTGCTATTGGTCCAGACCTGGTTCGATGTCTTTTATCATTCTGCTGTGTTGATGGCATGTCGTCGCTGCACACAGAGAGATTACATGTCCATCTTGTTAAGAGCACAGTATCAGCCATTCATCTGTCTCATACTAGACCCTCCAGAAAACACGGGCTAAAATCCTTCATTATGCGTTCAAACATGCGGGGCTTTATGTCATTTTATGCGGTGAAATTGCGGAAAGTTGCGAAATATGCGGAAAAAATAAAATTATGTATTTATTCTCTCTCACACACAACCTGCCACTAACGTTAAACCCCTTTACTATTCCATTAAACACATCCAATGTTTAGTTATTGTAAAAGCAATTGGGCTATTTTAACACTCTCACACACACACACACACACACACACACACACACACACACACACACACACACACACACACACACACACACGCACACACTTCTCCGCCTCATTCTGTTTTCATTTACTCGTTCGTTATCTGACCAGCTTCAATCTTGTAGGCTACTCATCTCGTTTCTTGTCGCCCAAGGGTTTTGGAGGTCGATGCCTCGGTGAACGTGAGTTGTTTCTTGTCCGCAGCAGCAGAAAGCATGTTCGAATGTTTGAATGAATCAAAGTGGGTCGTCACCGTCGATGTTCTCTTATGCTCCAACACAGTTGCACGGGGTGCCGAATAGTTTCCCCCCACTTTCGTGCAAGACATCGGGGAACTGCTTTGCCCGGTCTTTAGCAGAAATGTTCGTCGGTAAATGAGATGGATTAGATGTTTTCATCTTGGTGTTTTCTCTCTCGTGTGAGCTCCACACGTTCACTCTACGGTGTTGTTTACCTTCTGTGATGCGCGAGCTGATGACGTCGCGTCATCGTCATCATCATCACTTCACGTCAAGACGAGTTCACTTTTTTCCCTCAACTTTGTGAGGAAACATGCGGGGATTATGCGGCCTTTTGATAAATATGCAGCCTTTTAAAAATCTGCTCCGTAAATGAACTTCCAGTGAACAGTATTCAAATTGTATTAAAGGAGTATTTTTTGAAGTACCCTGGATTTATTTACATTGACTTTTTACCTTGTTATTGCATTCGTAGCGAGAATAATGGAATTGTCCTCCTGTTAGGTATCGACTAGTTATTCTCCAGACATCCCTAGTATAAAAGTTGACTGAGGAAAGATGCGTTTAGGTTGAAATGATTTCCGGGTAAAGACAAAGGTCTGTGGCAGGAGATGGGAGGCGTGTGGCGCAGTGGGTTAATGCGCTGATCTTCGAATCAGAGGATAGCAAGTTCAAACCCCACTGCAGTCAGCATGTCGTTGTGTCCCTGAGACACTTCACCCCAAATTGCTCATGTAATGAGATAAGTTGTGATGAGGTGCATTAGCCCACCGTTATCGTGTTTCCTGTCGCAGTATTCTGGGCAAACATGCGGAAGTCTTGTTTGCCTCTTGCTCTTGAAGGGATGCTTACGTGTACACCGTATTTCCTGTATGTCATTGTGTCTGTGGTCTAATCTGATTCTGTATGCAGAGCCATATCCTCTGCTAACTCTCACTGTACCCCTTCGAATCCTCACCCTTCTCTTGCCTTTGTATGCTAACAAAAGCAGGTTACCACTACAGGGTGACCCAGATGATTTAATGATGCATTTGTGAATTATTCAATGAGTATTTTCTCTCACCATACATCCTCCTGGTCCTTTTTAAAGCTCCTCCAGAGGCATGTGTGACAGCATCTTGTCAGCATGCAGGCCTTGTGTCTTCCTCATCATGTGATCGTCATCCACTGATGAGTCCTTAACCCTGCCCCTGATTTATGTCACACTTGTCTCGTCATTTCTAGAAGTAAAACCAGCCTCAGTGTTCCGTTTTTGCCACTGGGAACTTTATGCATACTTGGCAAACAGCGTTTCCGCCAGGGGGGCGTCTTGCCGTCATTTGACACGCTTATTCAGCTCGGAACGCCCTGAACGCGAGCCGAGGGCGTCCAACATTTTTTATAATTCGAGAGAAGATCGAGAGTTTTTATAGCTTGAAATGATGAAAAGGAAAAAGGACAAGGATATCCCTCTGTTGGAGGGGCAAAGGAGTCTGGTGGGATTCTTTTTGCCGCCAGCAAAGTAGGGCTGCTCAATTAATCGTATTTTAATCGTATTTTAATCGTATTTTAATCGCGATTATGACTTGCAACGATTACGAAAACAACGTAATCGACATAAAACGATTATTTTTTTGTGAATTGGTTTTTCAGTTGAATTATACTTAGAGTTCAGGGTAATCAACTGTTAAAAACACACTGTCCACATTTTTTTTCTCCAATAAAAGGATGTTTTCAAAGTAAATGGATAATCGTTTTTAATAATCTTGATATCAATTATTGACCCAAATAATCGAGATTATGATTTTTGCCATAATCGAGCAGCCCTACAGCAAAGCGTGTTCCTGTGACGGAAAGTGTACTGCCGGCGAGCCTTGACGAGGGGGTGCTAGTGGAGCATGCGCGTGAACTGCGAGCGCCGGAGCCTCGCAGCGGCGAAACTGAGGCTCCGTGGTAAACTGTGGTAACATGACGAGCCGGCTCTTCTTAGTGAGCCGAGCCAAATGATCCGGCTCACTAAGAAGAGCCGGAATTCCCATCACTAATACGTAAAGAGATAGTGCCTATAAAGGGACGGCTCAATTCAAAATGCAAGTCACGTGACGTCAACCTATTTCCATTTGTTTGATTACACATATGATCATTGTACTAGTGGACACCAATGATTCCTAAAATAGCTATTTGGTCAAATCTATTCACATTGTATTGAATTTTTTTGCCAGATCTTCAATTTCACATGAGTTGAATTTGCATTTTGAATCAAGTGCAAAGGGTGTGTTTGTCTGCCATTTAAAAACAATTCAAACATAATAATACATTTTATTTTTAGGCGCCTTTCATGACACCTTTCAAGGACACCGTACGATTTGTTAAAAAAAGAAAGAAACCGCTCATAGGCAACAGAACATGATAAAAACAGAAACAGGAAATCATGGAGGAGACAGTCAAGTGGACACAAATGAAACGTATAATGGGGAGCACTACAGTGAGTAGGCAGATTTGAACAGGTGGGTTTTTAATTGGGAACATGACGTGTACTGATTTAGGATCAGGAGATAAGTGATTAAACGAGCGTTCGTGTTCAGTCCCAGACACTTCTCAGAGTGTGTGGAAAGTGGACGGTGTGTGTCCTGTGAGCATTGGCAGGTTTCCCCTCTCTTATTTGACTCAGTCTAATGGCGCGTTTCCACTGCAGGCCTCGCTCGGTTTGGTTAGGCCTTATTAGGCCCGGCTCACTTTAATGCTGCGTTTCCATTACAGTTTAGGAACTGGGGCAGTCACTATAGTAACGCAGTGTAGGCGGAGCCGTGACGTCATCTTCAATGAGAGCCCCAGAAAAACAACACAGCCGTTAGCTGTTAGCACTCAGAGCTCACAGCTCCTCATATCTGTTCAGAAACTAGACACAAGTTAAACAAGTACAAACCACAGACTGTCTGTGTCATGGCGAATACAGTCGCTGGTTTATTTATGTCTGTATAGGCCGTTGTTGTGAGTGTGGACGGTCGGAGCATATATAACGTTAGCTTAGCCAAGCTCCATTTAGAAAGCACGCATTTTAAAAGGGTTGTTCGCCTGCCGTCTGTCTGCAGACTTGTCAAAGCATTAATTCATGGTTTTTACTAACCGGTATCAGTATGTTGTTACTTCGGCATCATTTTGAAACGTGTATTACAATTAAATCACGGTCAAATATGTTCATCTTGTTGTAGTTGTAGCCCCCTTGCCAGCGATTCTCTCTCTAGTTTAGCATACTCAGCCCGACTCAGCCTGGTTGTTCCTGGCCCTAGAACCACGATTTAGTCGGGCCAGAAAAAAGGTGAAAAAGTAGCCCCGGGCCAAAACTAGGCCAAGTGGAAACGCAACCAAAAACGGGCCCCGCACGGCTCGGCACGCTTAAAGCGAGCTACCCGCTGCAGTGGAAACGCGCCATAAAGCAGAACGTACTTCCAGACATCCACCTGTAGCTGCACAACGAGAAGTGAGAATATCTAAAAGTCATCTTATTATTAATCATCAGTCTGTGAGTGAGACCTGGAGTTAGCATGCTGTGTAAAACTGAAACGGTTGTAGTGACGCTGTGTGCCTCTCTGAATCCACTTCCCCTCCTGCAAAGCCTTTCATTCCTGTTCTTGGGATTCGGGTAATAGAGAGTGGGGGGCGTTCGTTTGCAGGAAGGATTTGAGTTTACTGAAGAGCTTTTGCACAAAGAAAATGTCCAACATCTCCAGGGCGACGGTACATTTCAGATGAAGCTGGTTCTTTCCGCCCTGATTTGGTTTCTTAATCACAGCGTCACTCAGACAGTTTTTAACGTGGACTTCATTCATTCATGCAGCATTTTGTCTTTGAAATTCAAACTCGATGTCAAGGTTGCTGACTCACACTCCTCCATGAGTGTCGGTGCATGCATGTGTGATTGTGTAATTCAGACTGGGTGACTGGACAGCAGAGGGTGTGGATATAATGATCTCATAGTGTTCATGCCAAAGGTTTAATGCATTGTTCTGGTATATCTTTCTTCTGATGACTGTTGTTTTGAGAAGCGAGCAAATGCTTGAATGTCCAAAAAGGTTTAAAATCGAGATCAAGGGGCAAAAGTTGCACTTGATTTTTCAGGGGGAAATATATATAGTTAAAGGGGACCTATCATGCAAAATGCACTTTGTGGTGTCTTTTATACATAAATATGTGTCCCCGGTGCGTCGGGGAACTCACGCAGCGTCAGCAAATAAAACCCCTTTCCTCCGTACCCAAATCTTTTAAAAACGGGTGTACGACGAGCGGATACAGATTCCATCCGAACTGACGTCAAATCGGCGGCGGACCCACAGAAAGTTGCTATCAGAAACAATGCCTGACGTGTTTTGGACGTAATCTGGTCTTTGTTTACATTAGCAAGCCTCGCTAACACTCAGAGCTAACCTGTACTGGAGAGCACGTGTGTTTAAAAAGCAGGAAATAAAAAATGATAAACCCGCAAGAGAAAAAGCATTTGAGCTCCATACTGTTTCAGAAATAATCCTTGATGTGGTTTAGAACAGGATGGCGTTTTATCACAGCAGAATTTAACTTTATCTCCGGTAGAATTCTGATCAGGCATTAGCTCCGCCTCCTCTTTTTTTTGTTTTCAAGCTAAGAACCCAAGATCCGCGTTTCTCTAACAGGGCTGGAAAAGAGGGGTTTGAGCAGAATGAGGCATGGCTACAATGGGGGATCTGTTTGGTATTTTGAAAAAAACAGATATGTTTTATATAGGTATGGCCCTATATGTTTCAAATATAGCATGATAGGTCCACTTTAACAGTTTATCAAATATTGTAATCCTACACTAAGCCATCATGGTATCTTTATTGACTTTTCCTTCTTTAACACACACTCAGAAAAACAGAGCTAACACGCTAACTATCCTGATATGATAGCTGTAATAAAGTAAGGTTTTCATTCTCATATTTACTAAGAAACGTTAAGTGAAGTGCTTCTATTTCTTCACTCACGACCTTAAAAGAACAGCAACGCTAAGTTAGGGGGAACAAAAAAGACTTTTCAGCTGCAGTTATTTCAACTGTCTGTAAATGAGTTACAAAGTCTGTAAACTGTCTCACACAAAGTAGTCCACATTCAGAGCGTCGCACACATCTCCACACTGACCAAATTGTATTCCCTTATGTTGTGCATTGTTGAAAATCTGCACACACACACAAACACACTGTACGTGCACACAAAGACGCACACAAACACACAAAAGGCTTCGGAGCTCTTTTGTCCCGATGGCTGCAGTCACCGTGGAAACCGCCTGATGTCGTGTCACTGTGGTTTGGAAGTCTGCGCACGAGAAGCTGTGGTCTGGTTCAAGAGCCACACACACACACACACACACACACACACACACACACACACACACACACACACACACACACTGTTTGACCCACATTTCCTCTCTTGCTCCCGTCTTTCATCCTCTGGAGGCCTACCTCTATCTCTCCTTTCCATTTTGAGTATTTTTTTTTATAACGTCTATTCGACCGGGTAATCTTAAAGGTGGGGTAGATAATTTTGGAGAAACCAGCTCGAGATCGCTAGAATTTCAATTCAATTAAATTCAATTCAAAACCTTTATTTATACAGATAAAACCCATTGAGATCATAGACCTCTTTTACAATGGTGACCTGCTTCAATTAGTTCCAAACATTAATACAAACATGACAGAAAACAAAGGAATTTGAAAGGTCATCCAGTTACTTTAGCCGGGCCGGCTCAGATGATTGGTCGTGCTTTTTACAGCGCCACGGCTTCCACAGATGAAATTTTTTTTATGGATTTGTTGTCAAAGCACTTCAGATATTCATTGCTATCGGGATGTTAAGAGCATTCCATGGAATATAACAAAGTGTATCTCGAGCCGGTTTCTCAAACTTACCCCACCTTTAACTTATGTGTTGGTTTTTAAAAAGCAGACTGAACCCGCTTGGTTGTTTTGAGGCTCTGTTGTTGTTGAATGTGGCTGGCATGAGGCTCTGATTGTATCTGTGGCGTTATCCTGCAGAAAGCTAGATCTCTGTTGGGTTGTTTAATGGTTTTCTGGCAGCCTTACCAAAGGTGGTCAAAATGTCCCTTTGTAGTGTTAATATCAAGCTGTACTTGGCACATATTGTAAAGTAAACACAAATACTTCTGTTATGATGGCGGCGTAAGCGGACGCTAGTTAGCCAACTCTCAAGTAGATTCAAAAGAACCCACAAAACTACTCATCTAAAAGAAGAGTGTGCTCCCTGTGGGTGCTCAGCACTGCAGGAACTGAATGCACTGATTGTGACTTTCTGATTGTGTGGTTCACACTGAGAACACACAGCTGCTGCTACACACTCCTTCCAGTTCACGAGGTGGACGTAGGTTTGTCCCGAATATCATTTTTCGGGCTCCGGATATTCGGTAGTAATCAGCAGCGAATATTCAGCCAGCGCGGGGTACCGTGTATTTTGGTTTTTCCACGGCATTCATTTTGTTATTCTACAGTATTGTTGTTTTATAGTTATTTGTTAATGTAACCCAATTTGTGTTCTTTGAAACTTAAAAGGATATCGCGTTGTGTTTGTTACTTTCGTTGCAGTTGTATATGTCTTAAGTGTAATTTGGCTTGGCTTCCTATTTTGTATTGACATGCTTTTATTTTGAAGGAGAGTTAGCGCTGTTGACAGGAAGTTGTTGTTGCTATGGAAACAACGTGACGGAGATTAACGGAGAAAAAGTAATATCTACATATAAAGATATAATATGAAGACGGAGAAAGTAAACAATAACGTTATGGTTAAGTGTTAGCACCCCCCGAAGAGACACAAGCTCTTACGTTGATATTGGAGTGTTCAATAAATTCAATTTGGCAGCTGCAGCCAAAAAAAACAAACGAATAACGAAATTGAAACCCGAATAGTACTCCAACGAACGAATATTCGGATATTCGGGTACAGCCCTAAACAATAACACACACTGCAGTAGCCTTACAGCAATACGTTTGATTTGAAACCTTTCAGAGGTGTTAAATCAGGTTCTTGTGTTGCTCGGGCTTTCAGACTCTTTGTTAATGCTGCTTTCAAATATGTCTTATTCTTTTTAGTGTAACAACTTTTGAGGCATTTATCCTTGTTGGAAATGAGGGGATGAGATTATGAGTGTGGTGTTTGTTTGAGCTTTTAAAATGACTGACGAGAGCTATTTTAGATTAGATTCAACTTTATTGTCATTGCACAGTGTACAAGTATTACGGAATGCAGTTATTATCCAACCAGAAGTACAGAACAAGTAGTCAAGTGCAGCGTTATCTGCAGTATAATATAAACATATATACATCCGATAGTTGTTAGAATGTAAATGTGCAGTTGTGTCTGTGTGAATGCAATGTCCGTAATTCAAAACAAGACATGCAACGACAGGCTTTCCAGGAGCAAGTAACCCAAGATGCACGGATCAAAACCTACAGTTTATATGAGATATGCTGGAGGAGGGAACCAGACAAAGAAAGCAAAAACAAGCTGGTGCCAAAAAGTCTATGGAGGTAAACGATGCAACAGTTCCCGTCTCAGATGCAACTCAGTAATAACCTGTTGTTGTTGTTAGGCAACCGATCCAGCTGATAGTTGGATGTCACACATTCCTGCGATGCCACTGAACTCTGCTCACATCCCCCCCCCCCCCCCCCCTTTGATAGACACTACTGATAACTTTATGTGCTTAGTTTTGATGGTGAGTGTGTTTCTGCAGCTCAGTGAGATGAAGTGTTTGATGGTGTTGGTTTGTGTGACTCAAGCCTTTACTACAGTGAGAGGAGTGAGGGCTTAATTAGAGATGAGACGCTTGTTGAATTAGGGTTGTACCCGAATATTCGTTCGTTGGACTACTATTCGGGTTTCAATTTCGTTATTCGGATATTTTTTTTTTATTTTAAATTGAATTTATTCAAATCTCCAATATCAACGTAAGAGCTTGTGCCTCTTCGGGGGGCGCTAACACGTAACCATAACCTTTATCGGTTACTTTCTCCGTCTTTATATGTAGATATGACTTTTCTCCGTTAATCTCCGTCACGTTGTTTCCATAGCAACAACAACTTCCTGTCAACAGCGCTAACTCCTTAAAAAATAAATAAAAATGTCCATACAAAATAGGAAGCCAAGACAAATTACACTTAAGACATATACAACAAACACAACGCGATATCCTTTTCAATTTCAAAGAACACAACTTGAGTTATATACATTAACAAATAACTATAAAACAACAATACTGTAGAATAACAAAATGAATGCCGTGAATAAACCGAAATACACGTGTTGAAGCGGTCCGCTGCCGATCACGACCGAATATCTGGAGCCTGAAAAATGGTATTCGGGACAGCCCTATGTTGAATAAGAAGAAACACTGGTTGTTGAAACCAACATCATAATCATGTAGCACATGGATATGAAGGTGGTGTGTTAGCAAGAATCTGGAGTAATTCAGAGGATGATTGAAAATCTGTAGAAAAATACGAGAAATGTGCCCAATTTTTCACGAGGTTGGAGACATTCATCATTATCAAATACCCTCCTATTGTTTACTGAGTTTGCAGCATGTTGTGAGAGGTATAATCCAATTAAACAGAATAATTATCACAATTAGCTGGATCCCGTTATGGTAACGTGATGCGGTATCAGTGTGTGATACAGAGAACAGTGATTTCCCATCTTTAAAAAACAGCTGACCTGATGCATGCAAAGGTTGCTTTAGCTCTCAGTTGATTGGTGGATTATTAGCCTGTGAGGTAACAGGCTTGCCATTTCATTTCAGTTTTATGAGCTAATTCAATGTTGGCTCAGGCTCTGAACTCGATATCTGGATATTCTCAGGCTTCTGTCAGCAGGGATGGTACACTACTAATAAGTAAAATATGATTGACTGTTATGACGAGTTGCTCCGTGCTGTGGTTGTGGTGATTTGTTAGCGTTATGGCACAGTCACTATTTTGCTCCGTTCCTTCTAATTTCTCTGAGTAGTTGCTGGTTTTGTAAGGTCCTTAGGAAGCATTTAAGTCGTGTTTATATTCCATGGATTCCTTTCTAGGCCGGCACACATACTTCCCGTAAGCAGACTGGAGGGGAAATGAGCCTCTTGCAACAAGGAGACACTTAATGCATCCAACATATGGCTTGTTTCTGTGGTGGTGAGAAAACTACGTGTCTCTCCGAGCAGATCAGAGACAGAATAACTTTAAAATTGACATTGTTACAGCAAAAGTAAAGAGGATAAATATAAATTAAAAGGCATGCATATTATATTACATATAGAAATGACACGTTATGAAATGTACCCATCCAGGTGGACAACAATAAGTACAGCAACATAGCAACATTCAAACAAGTGTACCATGTAGATTAGAAGTAGGTTGATAGCAGCCAGACAATGAAAATAAAAGTATATATTGCACAGTTTTTTTTACAGATGGTGTTACAGCAGTTGAATTGTGTGTGTGTGTGTGTGTGTGTGTGTGTGTGTGTGTGTGTGTGTGTGTGTGTGTGTGTGTGTGTGTGTGTGTGTGTGTGTGTGTGTGTGTGTGTGTGTGTGGTGTGTGTGTGTGTGTGTGTGTGTGTGTGTGTGTGTGTGTGTGTGTGTGTGTGTGTGTGTGTGGTGTGTGTGTGTGTGTGTGTGTGTGTGTGTGTGTGTGTGTGTGTGTGTGTGTGTGTGTGTGTGTGTGTGTGTATATATACTAGCATTACTATACTTGTGGGGACCTAAATCTGTTTACATAGTCACGTGTGGGGACTCGCCTCCCTTATGGGGACAAAATGGAGGTCCCCATAAGGGGAATCATTAATTTTAGGGTGAAGACTTGGTTAGGGTTAGACATGTGTTGGTTATGGTTAAGGTTAGTATAAGTCTCCAGAAAATGCATAAAAGTCAATGTAATGTCCCCTGAAGTGATGTATACATGGTATGTGTGTGTGTGTGTGTGTGTTCCTGACACACCTACAGCTCATCATCCTCTGACAACATAATATTACAGAACGTGACAGCCGACACATGCACTGCTTTTTAAGATCTCCGTCTGCACAACATGATTCAACACGAGGAGTCACAGCCAGAACATCACCACACACACCGATCCACAGATCAGATAAGATTCTCAGGCGTTAATAGCAGCAACGGGGTCAGAGTTAAAAACGGGAGAGTTAAAGAAGGCGTGACTGTGTGTTTTGGGAGCTGGCCTACTTTCTGTTTGTGTTTTGTCTACTGTGCCTCTGTTGAAGTTCCCTTAGAAAAAAGCCCCGAGGCCTTTTGAGTTCTCTCAGGCAGCTCCAAGGTTTCGTCGCAATGCTGGTGATAGTATTTGGGAATTTTGTAAGTTTAATGCTCGATTTACATCGCCTGTACGAGGAGGATAAGTGTATTCTGTGTGAGGATGAATGCTGCCAGTCTGAACGCGGCTGAAAGACAGGCTTGTGCTGGTTGCATAAGTCGGTCTTTGTCGTGTCATTGTGTTACTGTGACCCGGGCCAACAGGGGAAATGGCCTCATTAACATGCAGCAAATAGGCATTTTAACACATCCCTCTGTTAAACGGGAAGAAATGGACTCCTTTTTAAAAGACCAACCTGACAATGAATGAACAGGCATGAAAACAGCTGTTTGTTTCTGAGCATGATCTGAAATGATTTGTTACCTTTGCAGTTGTAATGTTGGTACGTTGGCAAGTTTTCTAGTGTATTCAAAGATTGGCAGCTACCCTGTATTTGTCGTTCAGTAGCTAGTGCTCACATCCAGTCTGTAAACCTATCTCTGAAATAAATACAATCCGTAATAGAGCTTAGGGAAACAAACAGACAACAGTCTAAATAACACACTCTAACCTCTGTGTTTGTCTCTCAGCCGTCGAGGGTGAAGGTCAAGGTCGCATTCTCCAGCGGTTTCCTGAGAAAGACTGGGAGGACAGCCCCTTCCCACAGGGCGTAGAGCTGGTAAGTCAACACTTAGAGACACATAATGGTCAAGTGTATAACAGAGGGTTAAACAAGGCAATGTCGGGGTGAGGGGTTACATTTCCCAGGCAGCTCATTTTATTCGTAGATGCAAGAAAACACGAAAAAATGAGGACTGATTGAGAAACAAGGAATGTTTATTTATGTAGTACAACTCAAGGCATTTCAAAGTGCTTCACAACAAGTAGAAAATAAACTCTCCAACACATTGGACGTTATAGGCTAAGGGGAGGGACAGCTTTAATCACAACAGAGCCGGCCAGCTAACCAACCAGAGCAGACTGGGCTCTGGTTTCAGACAGAGGGTGAAAGGAGGTGCTGCAGCACAAACAGTATGAGACAAATAAAGAGCTTTTTGAACATTAAAGCAAGGAGACACTACATACTGATATACACCTGAACATCAGCAGGAGAGGACTCTTTAAAGTAGAGACACTACATACTGATATACACCTGAACATCAGCAGGAGAGGACTCTTTAAAGTAGAGACACTACATACTGATATACACCTGAACATCAGCAGGAGAGGACTCTTTAAAGTAGAGACACTACATACTGATATACACCTGAACATGAGCAGGAGAGGACTCTTTAAAGTAGAGACTCTACATACTGATATACACCTGAACATCAGCAGGAGAGGACTCTTTAAAGTAGAGACACTACATACTGATATACACCTGAACATCAGCAGGAGAGGACTCTTTAAAGTAGAGACACTACATACTGATATACACCTGAACATCAGCAGGAGAGGACTCTTTAAAGTAGAGACACTACATACTGATATGAACCTGAACATCAGCAGGAGAGGACTCTTTAAAGTAGAGACACTACATACTGATATACACCTGAACATCAGCAGGAGAGGACTCTTTAAAGTAGAGACACTCCATGCTGATATACACCTGAACATCAGCAGGAGAGGACTCTTTAAAGTAGAGACACTACATACTGATATACACCTGAACATCAGCAGGAGAGGACTCTTTAAAGTAGAGACACTCCATACTGATATACACCTGAACATCAGCAGGAGAGGACTCTTTAAAGTAGAGACACTACATACTGATATGAACCTGAACATCAGCAGGAGAGGACTCTTTAAAGTAGAGACACTACATACTGATATACACCTGAACATCAGCAGGAGAGGACTCTTTAAAGTAGAGACACTCCATGCTGATATACACCTGAACATCAGCAGGAGAGGACTCTTTAAAGTAGAGACACTACATACTGATATACACCTGAACATCAGCAGGAGAGGACTCTTTAAGTAGAGACACTCCATACTGATATATACCTGAACATCAGCAGGAGAGGACTCTTTAAAGTAGAGACACTCCATACTGATATATACCTGAACATCAGCAGGAGAGGACTCTTTAAAGTAGAGACACTCCATACTGATATATACCTGAACATCAGCAGGAGAGGACTCTTTAAAGTAGAGACACTACATACTGATATGAACCTGAACATCAGCAGGAGAGGACTCTTTAAAGTAGAGACACTACATACTGATATACACCTGAACATCAGCAGGAGAGGACTCTTTAAAGTAGAGACACTACATACTGATATGAACCTGAACATCAGCAGGAGAGGACTCTTTAAAGTAGAGACACTACATACTGATATACACCTGAACATCAGCAGGAGAGGACTCTTTAAAGTAGAGACACTACATACTGATATACACCTGAACATCAGCAGGAGAGGACTCTTTAAAGTAGAGACACTACATACTGATATACACCTGAACATCAGCAGGAGAGGACTCTTTAAAGAAGAGACACTACATACTGATATACACCTGAACATTAGCAGGAGAGGACTCTTTAAAGTAGAGACACTACATACTGATATACACCTGAACATCAGCAGGAGAGGACTCTTTAAAGTAGAGACACGACATACTGATATACACCTGAACATCAGCAGGAGAGGACTCTTTAAAGTAGAGACACTACATACTGATATACACCTGAACATCAACAGGAGAGGACTCTTTAAAGTAGAGACACTACATACTGATATACACCTGAACATCATCACGAGAGGACTCTTTAAAGTAGAGAGACTACATACTGATATGAACCTGAACATCAGCAGGAGAGGACTCTTTAAAGTAGAGTCATTACATACTGACACCTGAACATCAGCAGGAGAGGACTCTTTAAAGTAGAGACACTACATACTGATATACACCTGAACATCAGCAGGAGAGGACTCTTTAAAGTAGAGACACTACATACTGATATACACCTGAACATCAGCAGGAGAGGACTCTTTAAAGTAGAGACACTACATACTGATATACACCTGATCATCAGCAGGAGAGGACTCTTTAAAGTAGAGACACTACATACTGATATACACCTGAACATCAGCAGGAGAGGACTCTTTAAAGTAGAGACACTACATACTGATATGAACCTGAACATCAGCAGGAGAGGACTCTTTAAAGTAGAGACACTACATACTGATATACACCTGAACATCAGCAGGAGAGGACTCTTTAAAGTAGAGACACTACAGACTGATATACACCTGAACATCAGCAGGAGAGGACTCTTTAAAGTAGAGACACTACATACTGATATACACCTGAACATCAGCAGGAGAGGACTCTTTAAAGTAGAGACACTACATACTGATATACACCTGATCATCAGCAGGAGAGGACTCTTTAAAGTAGAGACACTACATACTGATATACACCTGAACATCAGCAGGAGAGGACTCTTTAAAGTAGAGACACTACATACTGATATGAACCTGAACATCAGCA
The DNA here is from genome assembly GCF_902827175.1 of Gymnodraco acuticeps. Lineage (NCBI taxonomy): Eukaryota > Metazoa > Chordata > Actinopteri > Perciformes > Bathydraconidae > Gymnodraco > Gymnodraco acuticeps. Next base: position 209,869 of record NW_022990509.1, read on the forward strand.
GGAGAGGACTCTTTAAAGTAGAGACACTACATACTGATATACACCTGAACATCAGCAGGAGAGGACTCTTTAAAGTAGAGACACTACAGACTGATATACACCTGAACATCAGCAGGAGAGGACTCTTTAAAGTAGAGACACTACATACTGATATACACCTGAACATCAGCAGGAGAGGACTCTTTAAAGTAGAGACACTACATACTGATATACACCTGAACATCAGCAGGAGAGGACTCTTTAAAGTAGAGACACTACTGACTGATATACACCTGAACATCAGCAGGAGAGGACTCTTTAAAGTAGAGACACTACATACTGATATACACCTGAACATCAGCAGGAGAGGACTCTTTAAAGTAGAGACACTACATACTGATATACACCTGAACATCAGCAGGAGAGGACTCTTTAAAGTAGAGACACTACTGACTGATATACACCTGAACATCAGCAGGAGAGGACTCTTTAAAGTAGAGACACTACATACTGATATACACCTGAACATCAGCAGGAGAGGACTCTTTAAAGTAGAGACACTACATACTGATATACACCTGAACATCAGCAGGAGAGGACTCTTTAAAGTAGAGACACTACATACTGATATGAACCTGAACATCAGCAGGAGAGGACTCTTTAAAGTAGAGACACTACATACTGATATACACCTGAACATCAGCAGGAGAGGACTCTTTAAAGTAGAGACACTACAGACTGAATATACACCTGAACATCAGCAGGAGAGGACTCTTTAAAGTAGAGACACTACATACTGATATACACCTGAACATCAGCAGGAGAGGACTCTTTAAAGTAGAGACACTACATACTGATATACACCTGATCATCAGCAGGAGAGGACTCTTTAAAGTAGAGACACTACATACTGATATACACCTGAACATCAGCAGGAGAGGACTCTTTAAAGTAGAGACACTACATACTGATATGAACCTGAACATCAGCAGGAGAGGACTCTTTAAAGTAGAGACACTACAGACTGATATACACCTGAACATCAGCAGGAGAGGACTCTTTAAAGTAGAGACACTACATACTGATATACACCTGAACATCAGCAGGAGAGGACTCTTTAAAGTAGAGACACTACAGACTGATATACACCTGAACATCAGCAGGAGAGGACTCTTTAAAGTAGAGACACTACATACTGATATACACCTGAACATCAGCAGGAGAGGACTCTTTAAAGTAGAGACACTACATACTGATATACACCTGATCATCAGCAGGAGAGGACTCTTTAAAGTAGAGACACTACATACTGATATACACCTGAACATCAGCAGGAGAGGACTCTTTAAAGTAGAGACACTACAGACTGATATACACCTGAACATCAGCAGGAGAGGACTCTTTAAAGTAGAGACACTACATACTGATATACACCTGAACATCAGCAGGAGAGGACTCTTTAAAGTAGAGACACTACATACTGATATACACCTGAACATCAGCAGGAGAGGACTCTTTAAAGTAGAGACTCTACATACTGATATACACCTGATCATCAGCAGGAGAGGACTCTTTAAAGTAGAGACTCCTGTGATAAACACCTGAAAATTAGAATCATGTACTTCCATGGCTCTTCAGATCGTTCCGTCAGGTGATATTACGAAAGTGGACGTTGTTTTATTGTGTTAATAACAGCCTGGACGAATCAGCCTGAGGTGCTGTGAGGTCATGTGACTGAATGCTGTCTGATACGTCACCCATGTTGGTATTTACACCATCACCATCTGATTAATGTCCTCCTCCTCCTCCTCCTCCTCCTCCTCCTCCTCCTCCTCCTCCTCCTCCTCCTCCTCCTCCTCCTCCTCCTCCTCCTCCTCCTCCTCCTCCTCCTCCTCCTCCTCCTCCTCCTCCTCCTCCTCCTCCTCCTCCTCCTCCTCCTCCTCCTCAGTTCTGTCAGCCCACTGGTTGGCAGCTGTATACTGAGCGACAGCCTGCCTCTTTCTTCGTGGCGGTTTTGACCGACATCAACTCTGAGCGTCACTACTGTGCCTGCTTCACCTTCTGGGAGGGCCTGGACAACCCACAGGTGAGCATGAGTTCATGTGCAGAAAACATGCATGTATATGCTCTTAACCCCCCCAGTTTTACTCTCTGATGCCTCATTTTTAACTGTGTAAAGTGACCATTACATCCTCTCTGAAGTGTGTGCATAGCTTACAAGAGGCAACCTTTGATAGAGGGTAATGTAACCAACTCACAAAAGTGTCATTTGAGAAAGAGAAAAAGGGACATGGTTGAGTTTTTTTATTTTAATTTAATTGTACCGTTTAAGCAACTTGTCTTTCTTTGGCAGGGACAATGCACAGTGATGAACACTTAAAACATTACAAATTGTGTCAAGCGTAACAGTGCCAGATTTAGCTTTGAGCTCATTTCCATCCGCAGTCCCTCACATACAACATTTAAGAAAATTACAATTTACAAACATAGCAAACACATGATATGCAAAAAGTGCAAGAGAGCAAGAGCAGCATACACAAGTATTTACCACATTCAGTACAATGTAGCAGCTACCACATATAAGGTGCAAGAGAAGACACAAGAGATACATAAAGTGCAAGAGGAGATAAGGGTGCGTTCACACCTGCCTTGTATAGTCCGGTTGAATCGAACCCTGGTGCGTTTAGCCGCTTGGTGCGGTTCGTTTGGGTCGGTGTGAACACAGTCCTCTGAAGTGAACTAAACAACTGGACTCTGGTCCGCTAAAATAGGTGGTCTCGGAGCGCTTGCTTGCGAACTCTGGAGCGCTTCATTGCTGGTGTGAACGCAGTGGGGGGGGCAGTCCATGTAAACATTTATAAATAAAACACATAGTTTTAAAAGACTTAAAATTGTCAAAACCTAAGAAATTGTGTTTTTCAAGGATGGTGGTATGAATAAGGCTTTCTGTCAAACACCTTGACAGAGTTAAAGCAGGATTACTAACAAAACATGCTGTATTCTATAAGTCTTGTTAAAAAGCACAAGTATGGCTAGAAGTAGGCAGAAGGCTAACATGTCTTGTATGCACTATACCCCAGTTGTAGGCAATAAAACATGAAAAAAGCAAGTTTGAATATTTTACAAAAATTAGGGGACATTTACAAATAATTTAAAACATTTTCCAGTTTCAGAAAGTTTTACAAGTATTGGAAGAATTGGGTAATGTTATAGTCAATTGCAGAGGTGGGACCAAGTCATTGTTTTGCAAGTCCGAGTCAAGTCTCAAGTCTTTGCGCTCAAGTCCGAGTCAAGTCTCATGTCTTTGCGCTCAAGTCCGAGTCAAGTCTCATGTCTTTGCGCTCAAGTCTGAGTCAAGTCTCAAGTCTTTGCGCTCAAGTCCGAGTCAAGTCTCAAGTCAGGATGGGCAAGTTCAAGTCAAGTCTCAAGTATTTGCACTCAAGTTCAAGTCAAGTCCTAAACTTTGACAAAACGAGTCTTAAACAAGTCATTATGTGTTTTTCACCAAATGTAATGACATCGATCAACAGAATAATACTTAATAATCAAATTGCTCTTTATTAGTCACATTAATAATTTAATAATCCATTTTCTCTCTGCTGGTAAAGTAACATGTGTTTTTCTATTTTAAGAGGGATCAGTAAGGTAAGGCTACCGTGACGGTTTGATTCAGAAGGAGTTTAATGTATAAGATCCCTGATGTTGAGTCAACCAGAATGTTTATTTCCACTGTGTACAACATGTTATAAGGGACCCACAATCTATCTTTATGCAAGGGATAATGTGCAGCGAGGCGGTCTCTATGGGGAAGAGAACACCTGCATCTAGATCCCTCTGCAGGTGGTACTTTATGTGTATTTTGATGCTAATACTTTTGTACTTTTACTTGAGTAACATTTTGAATGCAGGACTTTTTATTGAGTATTCCTAGACTCTGGAACATTTACTCAAGTACAAGATCTGAACTTCTCCCACCTCTGACAATAAATCCTGAGTGGTTACCAAAACAAAACCCTGCTCTGAAGGTTATTTTCATTTTTACAAATCCTGCACTTGATAATAAAAATAATAAAAATGTTTATTTTATTAGCTTTTCTTTTGAATGACTGATTTTAAATGCCATTTTCTTAATCTCTTTCATTTTTTGTAAAGCACTTTGAATTGCCTTGTGTTGAAAAGTGCTATATAAATAAACTTGCCTTGCCTTGCACTCAGCTTTGCTTTCTCCAATATCATTGAAAAGCAGCCAGATGCTGCTTCTTTTTTCGGTTCTCGCTCATTTCTTGACTTTTTCCGAGGCGCTTGCATTTAAATCCGTCTCCCCGTCGCTCTGTGCAGCTGGCCTGTACCACTACACCTGCTGTGCCCCCCACCCTTCTTTCACATAATGGTATGATCCTAGTGTGTCCTCGCATATGATTGGCCGCATGGTGGCCCAGCTAAATAAAGACCTGCCCCTGCCGGCAAGGATTCTCAGCAAGAGTAGGAGCGGCTGGAGATTCTGCTTTCCCCGACGGGAGTCTTCTCTTCTAGCGGCAGCTCACGATCGGCGTGTTGGAGACCTCTGAATTAAATGATCAAGTCACCTCAAGTCAGAAGGCTCAAGTCCAAGTCAAGTCCCGAGTCATTGGTGTTCAAGTCCAAGTCGAGTCGCAAGTCTTTTGTGATTTTGTCAAGTCGAGTCTCAAGTCATCAAATTGGTGACTGGAGTCTGACTCAAGTCCACACCTCTGGTCAATTGTAATGAGAATAAAGTGATTTGGATGAAAGGTCACTAGAACCGTCTGAAAGGGTGATCAGCCAGGTGGGCAATATTTATCTGCTCTGATGTTGGAATAACATCACTCCCGCACGATATATCGTTTCGTTTGTAAACCCTGTGTGTAAACAGTTTAAAGGGTTAATCGGCAGGATAGTGATCTGTGTCTCTGTGCATTTATATGCTCTTAATCCCCCTCATTTTACTTTGTGATGCCTCATTTTAAACTGCAATATAAGTCTTGCAACTTATCTCAAAAGCACAAGCATGGCCAGAAGGCTAACATGTTTTTTATGCACTATAACTCCGTTTTAGGCAATAAAACATGAACAAAATGTAAGTTGAATTTCGGGTTTGGGTTGTGGAGTTCAGATAGACTCAGCCAAGTGGGCAATATGTATCTGAATTAAGGAAATTCAATGTGTTATACAACCATTTAATACAATCTTTGAAGTGTTTCACCTACCATCTATGTTGGAATAAATGTGTGTCTCTTTCGCTGCATCACTCCCACACGCTATATCATTTTGTTTGTAAATCCTGTGTGTAAACAGTTTAAAGTGTTACTGTGGGCCTGATGTTGATCTGTGTTTCTGATCTGTGTCTCTGATCAGCTGCAGAAGTCTGAGACCAGCGAGGCGGACGAGGTGGAGGACGATCTCTCCGTCGTCAGAGCCGCTCAAGTCTTCGCCCCCAAGAGCCTGGTGCTGGTGTCCCGTCTGGACTACACCGAGGTGTTCAGGGTACGTTCAGGGTCACACGCAACATATAATAATACAACTTTGTTTTGTATTAGATCAGATTAGATCAGCCTACTCACTGTAGTGCTACATGTTCCCTGTACGGTCCTTTTGTTAAACCTTTCCTTAGAATATTTTATGAATTGTAAGGTGTCCTTTGAAAGGCGCCTCTAAATAGAATGAATTATTATTATATTTGATTACAGCTGTATTAATCCTGCAAGGGGCAATTAGTTGTGAGCAGCTTATGTCATGTACACAGACAGGAACATACAGGAAGAAAGCACGCAGATACACCCGGGAGCCTGGATGTGGATCGTTCCAATTTACACCATAAATAATTCATAGCATCACAATAAATAAGTAAATAAATAATCACGTTAAAATAATCAAGAATTTAAAGGTTTGAGTGCAGAGGGGATGAATGATTTTGAAAAGCGATTTGTCTTAAAGGTCACCTATCATGCTATTTGTAGGCAATAGCACAGGTCTCAGATATATAAACATATATAAAAAACATGTCTATGAAGTGTTTTGCTCAAAATACCAAACAGATATTATATAAATATAATAACCTAACCCGATGAGGTCTTAAAATGTATGGAAAGGGTCTTAAAAGGTATTACATTTGACTTCAGGATTCTTGCATATACCCTGTTTTAGTATATATACATACAAGTATACAATTATAGTGGAATAATTGCAATTTTCTGACTCTTACTCGCCAAATTTCCTATAATTGACAGCATACACAAACACTTTTCTTCAACACAACATTTGAATCAATGCTCATAATTAAACAATGTCTCTAAAGTAACTGCACCAAGTTACACTCAAAACAAATCTCTAAATAATAAAGGCAGCCGATGCATTGTTTCATTTTTAGTAGATATGACATTAAACAGTCACATGCTTTTTTTTGTTTTTTACTTTTTCCCTCTGCTTTAATTGAACAGAACTGCCTGGGTCTGATCTACACCGTCCACGTAGATGGCCTCACTGTCCCCATGGAAACGGTGGTTGGAAATCTCCTCACATGTATCATCCCCATCGCTGGAGGCTCTCAGGTAACTGCTCATCTCTTTCCACACACACACACACACACACACACACACACACACACACACACACACACACACACACACACACACACACACACACACACACACACACACACACACACACACACACACACACACACACACACACACACACACACACACACACAGTGGGACAAGTCCCCCCCACTTTTACCATGTGGAAAGTCCGTGAATCGGATCTCTCCACTCGCCGCACTCTGTAGAGCGTTGTGTCAGTAGCTTCACTATCAAATCCATTCCACTTGCTTATTGAGAGAATGCCCAACTCAATGAAACTCCGTACCATGTTTTCACTGCTGCTTTGTACCAAGGCAGATTCTCCCATAGCGCGCGCATGTTCAAGGAGTGTTGTCATAGCTGGACAGCTCAGATCTGTTGTATGAAGCGATGCCGGTAGCGGAGGTAAGGCAGTAAAGGCACACACACCAAGTGTTCAGGACATTGTTAATACAGCGAAAATCAAAGCTGTCGATCTCTTGGTTTGATATGTGTTCTCCCCCAGACAACATGGATATATGACATTTCAAAGAAGAGGAAAGTAAGTCATCAGCTGGTAGCAGTTAAGGCTAACAGTGGAGAGGAGTTTCGTCTTTATGTCATGATAGAGAGACACAAATACTGAATAGTTTAGATGAGAAAAGGCATCGAAATGCCAGGTTACTAGTATTTATCATGTAAACAGGGAACATGAATAACCCAATCTCTCTGTGCTCATGTAAACACCATGATGTCCATGTAGAGACGCAGTCAGTGTGTTTCACTGGAGCCTCAGTTCGATGAGAGATTGTTTTCTGAGTTCTTTAACTTCGGTACTCTCTCTCAAAATGGTAATGTGCATTATGTGTTAATTATACTTCTTATCATTCAGAAGCTTTTTGTGTGTGTTTATGTTTACTGAGTGCTTATAGGCAATTTCCATCCCAGTATTCAGTTAACTATTTATTTTCTGTGCACATTACATAGACTAGCTAATATTCTACCTACTGCTTGGGACTTTGAGTCTTCAAAATGTCCAATGTCACAGACTGGGACTTACTTTAGAGTCAGTTGTATTTACATTCAGTATGACTTGTTATGATTCAATGTGAAAGAGTATACTGATCAATAAATAGTGATCACCTCACCACCTCTGTTGACATCTAGGCGCTTGAGAGTGAGTCAGAGGCAGAACACAGGGACAGTGGAGAGAGGTCCGTTGCTGAGGTGAGTGATGAAAGGGAAATGACAGTTTAGAGTCAATTGTGATGTGGACTCTCATCCCAGAGTGTTAAGGAAGTCAGTGGGGATATTGCACAGGAAACATTTCAGTCAAGGGGCATCATATGAGCAATATAGACAGAAGAGCAACATTTAAGTCAATGATACCATTCCTAGGTGAACTTAACATCTGTATGGAGTCAGATCAGTCTCAATATTAATAAATGCTCACAGAAGGATTCACAAATGTATTTTGCGATTTATATATAAATGACTCTCCACAACAATATCTCTCAACGCACTCACACATATTTATTGTTGCATATAAATGTACAAAAAATGGGCATTTAAACTGCTTTTTATTAATTCAAAGACGGCTCTGAATTAATAATCAAATATGTTTCCTTTCTTTACTACTGGATGAAACTACAAAATGTACCCATCATTTCCCTCATGCTAGTATAGCCACATAAAAGTATCAAACCATCAGAATACAGGAAATCTATTTTTTGTTTCGTTGGGGAGGACCCCCCCACTCCCCATTAAAAAATGTCCCCCCACATTCAGGATGCTGCACACACACACACACACACACACACACACACACACACACACCACACACACACACACACACACACACACACACACACACACAGCCCTACGAAGGCAGAAGTCCTGATCTGGTGTTGAAACCTGCTGCATCACCCTCCTCCAATTTCATTTCCTATGCTTTGCCAGGTGGGACTCTCTCCTTTCTTGCGTTGCTCAGCAGTGGAGCTTCTTCAGCCGGCGGTAATACAGCATGTTCTGCAGCCATCACTGAACTTGCATCAGTGTTAGTTTGGTACAAAGTATTAGCTGTCAGGCACCCTCATGCTTATACGTGGAGAGCAACAATGAATTTGCTTAAGTAGTTTGCTTCTTAAGTGCCTGCACATTTCTCCGTGCATGCATTATTGAATAATTGATGAATCTTCAGAGTGAGGGGTTAGAGCTGGATTTGCAGCCATCCCAGAATCCCCTGCTGTCTTGTAAACTAGGGATGGGAATTTTAAAGCAAATGTATATTCGAATATTCGACCCCCCAAAAAACGGTTAACCGGTTAACCGAAATGTACATATCCTATAAAATACATGTTCAAATAAGTGTAGAAACCAAGTCGAATTTGTCAAATGTATTGAACTGGTGATCACAGTTTGACAGCTATAGGCCTACACTCAGCTTTCATGTGTGGAGGCGATTCACAATTACATTACATTGCATTTAGCTGACGCTTTTATCCAAAGCGACTTACAATAAGTACATTAGACCAGGAAGACACAACCTTGAAGAAAACAGAATCATAAAGTATATCAGGTTTCATAGAGCCAAACATTTCAAGTGCTGCTCAACTGGCTTTAGGTAAGCCAGTCCTTTATTAGTATATAAGTGCTTTGTTAATAGTTCTAACGCTCGAAGTGGAGTCGAAAGAGATGAGTTTTCAGTTTGCGCCGGAAGATGTGCAAGCTATCTGCCGTCCTGATGTCAATGGGGAGCTCATTCCACCATCTTGGAGCCAGGACAGCAAACCCACGTGTTTTCGCCGATGGGAACTTGGGTCCCCCTCGCAGCGAGGGCGCAACGAGTCGTTTGGCTGATGCAGAGCGTAGTGCACGCGCTGGGGTGTACGGTTTAACCATGTCCTGGATGTAGGAGGGGCCAGATCCATTCGCAGCATGGTAAGCAAGTACCAGTGTCTTGAAGTGGATTCTAGCAGTTACCGGAAGCCAGTGAAGGGAGCGGAGGAGCGGAGTGGTGTGGGAGAATTTAGGAAGGTTGAAAACCAGACGAGCCGCTGCATTCTGGATGAGCTGCAGAGGTCGGATGGCACATGCAGGTAGACCAGCCAGGAGGGAGTTGCAGTAGTCTAGGCGTGAGATGACGAGAGCCTGGACCAGAACCTGAGTCGCTTTCTGAGTCAGCTGGGGACGTATCTTCCTGATGTTGTAAAGCGTGTATCTGCAGCAACGGGTTGTAGCAGCGATGTTTGCAGTGAAGGACAGGTTGTTATCTAGGGTCACACCCAGATTCCTTGCAGTCTGAGTCGGGGAAACAACTGAGGTGCCGATGTTGATTGTTAGGTCAAGAGTGGGACAATCTTTTCCCGGGAGGAATCAGGCCAGCTGTAGAGAAGACCCTCTCAGCTGGAACGGAGGCTGCGGGTATAGCAAGGTATAGCATGTATATATAAGTTTAATTTTGCATAGTTTGACCTCTACACCGCACTCACTAACCTGGTCGAAATATTTCCACACATCACTCCTTTTTGACGCCATGTCTGTTGTGTAGGACTCTTCTTAGAGTGTAAATAATTACCGGACTATGACTGGTAAAATATGTTGAATAGCGGCAAAACTAAATCTCTCCAGTCAAAATGTCTATGCACTTTGCCGCCACACACAGTTGCCAAGCAGCGCTTATTGTTGTTTAGGCTGGCCACTCATGTGTCGCGAGTGTTGACAGGGGGCGGGGGAGCACGCTCATGAACTGTTGGCGCCGGAACCTCGCAACGGCTGCGGAGCACATTTGCGCCACATTTGGGCCTAAGATGAGGTTTGAGTCTGCGTGATCTGCGTGTAAGGAGGGGCAGCAGCCATATCATTAGCTAGAGCTAGATCTGATGGATTTGGACATAAACGCGAGTGAAGTATAACCGGACACGAGAGAGAGAGATCAGCACCTGCAGCTCTGCCCGCTGTGACGGCCCGTCCACACAGCGGCGTGCGTTGGCGCTTCACCATTCACTTTGAATGGGGTGACGTCACTTTGCACCGAACTGCATCGTGGGAAGCGACGCGGAGCGTTGCTGGCGTGGCTCGCTGCAAAAGTTGAGCAATGTTCAACTTTTGACGCCTCGGCAGAAGCGTCAGCCAATCAAATCTTATGCCAGTACAAGCTCTAGCCAATCAAACCGCTGCTTGTGTGTCAGGGGCGGGAGATTCATGTGATTGGTTGTTGGTCGAGTGTCAGACACGCCCGCCGGCAAGCGTCAACGCAAGCCGCTGTGTGGACGGGCCGTGAGGGACCAGTGAGCGGAGCAAAACACACCTTTAGACGTCACCTAACACATTTAGCTATGGCACAGTCGTATATATACATTGAATTATTCAATTTGATAATATGTAATCAATTTAGGAATCACTCCCAAAAAAAATAAAAATATTCATAACTCATATTCGAATACATGAATAATTATTCGAATACCTGAATAATTTCGAATATTCGATTAATAGTTCCCATCCCTATTGTAAACACACTCTCGAGTGGACGTTTAAGCAAATTGTCTTTTCCATTATCGCTTATTTCACATCTTTGGAAAACACATAGATTCTTTGTGTTGCATGACAGACACACATCAGGTCATTTTATAAGCATGACCCTATAAGAAAACAACAGTCCTTCTATTAATAACCGGATAAACTAAACAAATATGTTTGAGTTTGTGTTATTTTTTAGATTAATACTTGTTCTAGTGTTGTTTTTGTGTTTATCTTAACAGATAAATCAACATTTATTCAAACATTTTTTTTTTTTTTTCTTAATTTTTCTCCCTTTTTTCTGTGTTTTTCTCATATTTTTTGTTCAAATCATGTTTTTTATTTTACAATATCTCCAGAATCTGCTTTTTTCCAAGTACACATTCATGTTCATGGTGTGCACACTTAAAAAGGAAGGGTCTATTTTTCTCCAGATGCACATGGGTTGACTGTGCTTTCCAGATGTTATAACGTGTGTGTGATTTACACTCCTCTGTGCGCTGGTTCCTCTGTGTTACAGACAGAGGAGGCTCCAGTTTGTAGTTTACTAAAGGTTCCTCAGGCGTGTGATTGGCTGCTGGCCTGTCTCCAGGTAACTCCCGCTCGGCTTCACCAATCAACAACCAGCTCAATGTTATTGATTCTGATAATCTGATAACAGCCTGGATGTCGTTTTTTCCTTTTGAGGAATATGTTTTTGTTCTTGCACTCAGTTCAAATCATGCGGGATTGATGGCGCTTGATCTATTTTTAAGCTGCTTTTTTTGTTTGTTTTGTGATCGAAACAGTTTCCACACATCATTTGAAACATTTCACTTTTTTCATCCCTTATATTTGTCATAAACCTGAGTTGTTGCAGCTGTAAAAAGGCCTTTAAAACAATGATTATCAAAAGTCAAAGTCAACTTTATCGTCGCAGAGATAACAATTCTGTTTCTCACTGTCCCCAAGAATAAGAATATATAAAAATACATATGCTAATATATAAATACATACATACGCACCTGACCACCCACTTAAGTAAACATATATATACACACATTAAGAGGTATAAAATAAAAAACAGTCCAACAAAAAATGTATAAAAACACTGGAATACTTGCCGTCATCTTTTATTTTATAAGTTGTTTCGTAAATCTCTCACACACACACACACACACACACACACACACACACACACACACACACACACACACACACACACACACACACACACACACACACACACACAGGTTGTATTTGAGTTGTTGTGCGACCATATGGAGCGGCAGATGGCTTCCTAGCAGCCGGTACAGTGGCTGAATGATAAGATCGGATCTTATCAGTTTTCATACAGACGAGTCTTATGCACATGTGAAAACATAAACACTCATTGATTCACACACTCCCAGTTTGTCTCAATCAAACACACACACACACACGTGTACACGCACACTGATTCTTGACGCCTGCTTCTATCCCTTTAAGGACAAACCGTTCTGTGTCTCTAACACTAAGCACAGCAGCAACACACACTTACACACATTCCTGCCACCGTTAAATCACATGGGACTTCTATCAGCCTCGCTAAATGTCTGTCATTGCTTTCCTACACACACACACACACACACACACACACACACACACACACACACACACACACACACACACACTCACACTCACACACGCTCACAATAACTCGAGCAATGTGACAGTGAATGTATCTCTGCCACTAGACATTAGTCATGGTAACACTTTAAATAGTTAGCGTTGTATTACTCAGCAGGTTAGAGTATCTGTATTATTCTTAGTGTCTCAGAGGAATACAAGTAAAGCTTCATTTAAAGAAATTCAGTTCAGCCCTAATATGTAAGGCAGGGGTCTCAAAACTCTCACTACAGGTATATTGCCTCATAAGTTATAAGTTAGCAAAATCAATCAATATTTGATCATTGATGATGCTTTTAACAGCCTACATGTCAGCTCTCCAGAGGGCTTCATGTATTGTGTTGGCAGCTCATCCTTAAAGCAGAAGCCTCAGAGTGGAAATACGAAGGGTCTATTTCAAGCTTGTTTTTTGGAAATAAGTTATAGGCTTTTTGTCTCGGCTAAGATTTGTTAGAAAATGTTCTCATCTTTATCAGACTGAACTTATGGGCTCATTAACACATTTTAGATATATTTAAGAAGTACAGTATAAGACAAGCTTAGTTTCAGGTGTGGGCCATATTCCATTATACTTTAAGAGTTGGCTGAGGGCCTATTAAAAATGGGCAACGGGCCGCAGTTTGGACAACCCTGATGTAGTCGTAATAATTCATTTGATTTGTGAAATACCTTTCGTTAATAAAAGCAACCCCAAAGTGCTACAAGGGGCATACAATACATACTTAAACACGTGTGTAAGTCTTCTGCTCTCCACAAATACAAAAATGAATATTCAAAATATATTCCAGTGTTTCGTGATGGAGGAAAACTAATGTTAGTTGTGCACAGATAACGTTAAATCGACCGGACTTCTTTCCGCGGATTGATATGGCTGCACATAGTCCCTTGATCCTCCCTAGCAACGGTCTGTTAGCAAGAATGAACAGACCTCTGGAATGTCCAAATTGACCAATCAGAATGGAGTATTCGTAAGCTGTGTTTAATAAATATATATATTTAAGGGCTGGACTGAAATTCTTCAAATTGATTTCTTCTTAGCAGAAGAAAAGTACGATCATTTAAATATTGTGAGTCAAGTTGGCACTATTTTGGTATTTAACCTTGTTATAAGTGGGATAATGTGCAACGAGGCGGTGTGTGTGTGTGGTCAAGTACATGTAATGTGCATTCCCCCCTCTACAAACTATATGATGGATCAGCGTAACGTTATGTCTCCTGTTGTTTATTAAGAAGTAGAATGTCATGAAACTCATCTGTTGATGTCATTGTGCTGCTGAATGCCAATACACACAACACTTTGTTTTGCATGTGTGTGTGTGTGTCCGATGTTTTTTTTGTACACAGCCGTCATCGTGCAGTTCATGTTTGTGCAGCTTCCTTGTTTTGCCCTGCAAGACATTATCGCCTCATCGTTGTTCAGCCAGGATTCTCTGTGCCCTCCCTCCTGTTGTTTCTAACCTGTGTCTTATCCTGCGGGGGGGGTGTGATGGTGTGTGTGATGGTGTGTGTGTGTGTGTGCTTGTGTAGCCGGGCCAGGAGGAGACGGAGGAGAGTTTGGTACGCCGGCCTGACTTCATTCTCCTCTCTTTACCAATCGTAGCTTCCTTTTTTCTGTCACCATCCCCCCTCAGCCGGTCCACACACGCCTCCTCACTGCAGGAGAACCAATCAAAACGCTTTGATGCAAACTCAATATGTGACCAACAACTGATCATTAAGGTCCTATAACATCTCATCTGTCTCCCATTGAATCAAAATAAGGTGTAGGTTAATGGTGTCCAATCAACTTAGAGTTGTTTTTAATAACTGTCCTTCCCGTTTAGCCTTTGTTAGCATTAGATATACATTATCAGTAATACATGGTTTTAGTAAATAGTGTCAAACGTACATCCCTGTTTCAAGGTCTTTAAGAGTCTTGTTATCGGACCATACCTAGAGATATTTACTTTATTTGAAATGATAAAACAGAGAAAATAAATCCATAAAAATCACCAAATTTGAGAAGCAGAAAACAGCTATTTCAGATTTTACTACTAAGTACTTAATAATTAATTGAATATCTAAATAGTGGACTTTTCCTGTTGAATTCATTTGACAGACAGTTGCTTTTAATAGACCACATTTAATAGAAGCTTATGCAGCTATGTAAATAGGAAATAAAGACATTTCTTGTTAGCATTTGCGTTAATATTCCCACTTATTATTAAAGCCAAACGATGAATAACAACACAGCTAATAATCAGATGTTGGATCACAGGATTGAGTTGCTCGCCTCTGCTGCTGCTGTAGAGAGCATGAAATAAAGCTGCACTGTCCTCCACCTCCCAGCTGCACACATCTGGCTACAGATTAGAAATACACCTCTGATTTTTACTGGTGCGTAAAATAGTCCAGGAGAAGTCATTTCATGTCAAGGTCTGGGATATTTCAATATCTCAAAACACAGATTTTATTTGGCCACTACTTGTGCAAAACGAGGGCTTATAAAGCATTACCTGACATTTTATTCTTGCTCATTCTAGGGTGAAATAGCATGTTTATCAGAAATCCTGTGCACAAGGTATACTGTGACCGGGTGTCATGTGATCGTGCTTCAATGTTGTGCTGCCATGCTGTGTTATTGTGCTCATATTCTATTGATTTACTCAAATGATTCCCCTTTCCTCTCAGGTCCAAACCACACGAGTCAATATTGATTGGTTTTGTCTGGAGCAGAGTGAACTTCAGGTCAATTTGCTTAATGGTAGTTATTAGACGCAGTGGCTTTACGGCCCGTCCACACGACAGCTTCAAAAAAAGCTTGGAGCTGGGCGTGTCTGAAGCTCGACCAACAACCAATCACATGAATCTCCCGCCCCTGACACACAAGCAGCGGTTTGATTGGCTAGAGCTTGTACTGGCATATGATTTGATTGGCTGACGCTTCCACCGAAAGCTTCAGAAGCTTCAAGAGTTGAACATTGCTCAACTTTTGCAGCCTGAAACGCCAGGAAAGCTCCGCTCTGCTTCCCACAATGCAGTTCGGCGAAAAATGACGTCACCCCATTCAAAGTGAACGGGCAGACGCGTTGGAAACCGTTTTTGAAGCTGTAGTGTGGACGGGCCGTAACACAAAGACACTTTCCAACCTTCTCTAGAAGTTCATTTTCCTCCAGGACTCGCTTCACGGCCCGAAATGAATCATCCGTACAGCTTCCCTCTGATCAATCTGCTTTCCACCCGCGCTTACATTAACCGCTTACTGCCGTGGAAAATCTCCAGCGCATGACACCTGCCGTGTGGCATAACGACTCGTGGATCAGGTGGTGTTGATCAGCTGGAATGGCTTGTGTGTTTTATTTGTGATGCACCTGCTAAGCTTCTGGGATCCTCCGTCACTCTGTGGCTGCCTCACGCTGCTCACCTGTGATTACACCTCACTCTCAACCCCTGATTAAAAAATAATAATATGAAGAAGAAGCACCCGATGTTCTCTGGGTTTCTCACCTCCCTTTTTAAACCCTTCTTTTCTCTCCCTCTCTCTCGACCCGTAGAGAACGATCACATTAGGTGCTGGCGACCGGCAAGTCATCCAGACTCCCATCGATGACGCACTTCCTGTTAGCGGCAGCACCGTGGCGCAGCTCTTCAGACAGCTCGGTATGGTTATGAGAAATGAGGAAATAATGCTACACCTGCCGTTCTTTCAAATAGTGTTTAATTCAGATTAAGTTGTTAAATCAAACTCATGTATTTTAAATGTTGATTAAGATGAATGCGGTAATACAGCTGGAAGTTTCTACACATCAGATTTTCGAAGGGTCTATAACTATTTCCTTTATTTTAACTTACTGGACTTTTGGTTAATTTCCCATCCTTTACTATTAAAAAAAACACAAGAAAAACTTTAAATTATTATTTTTTATTGTCCAATTAGATTTCTAGAGCTTTCCATATTAATAATAAAACAATAAAAGTAAACCACCGACAAAACCTTGTGATGTTCTACCTACATATTGACCTAGAAAACATTGGGAAATTGTCAGTTAAAGATAATTGTGGCTGATAATAAGGTACATATGACAAAATAATGCAAATAAACCTTTTCAAAGCGCAATTTACTTAATAATGAACAAAAAACCTTGAAATATCCTTGATGAATAAAACATAAATGAAATAAAAACACACAATAAATAATGTCACTCTTTTGCTTTGTAAACAGTGAGTCTTCCAATGGTAGGAATCCATTTACTGTTTATACTGGCATCATGTTGGGGACATTCTTAAATTCACAAATATTGTTTATAAGAATATTGTTTTTATTGAGGACAGTAAAAGTGGTTGACGTAGGAAACCTTATTAATGTGATAATAATAATCGTTTCTTTTATCATGCGCTTCATCAGGTGCTTAAAGGAACTTAACAGAGGTAAAAAAAACAAGAATTAAATCAATCAATAAAACAACATTTAGGGACACAACATCAATCAGATTCAGATTCAACTTTATTGTCATTACATAGTACATGTACTAGTGACGAAATGTAAGTTTAGGCATCTGACCAGAAGTGCAGAATAGCAGTGCAGGAGTCTACATAATGAGAATAATTATATATGGAATTGTTATTAATAGAATAATTATAAATAGGCTATAAACAGATGAATATATACAGTGTAAACGGCATTGACAGTAACATATATAAACAGGTGGGTGGTGGGTATGGGCTTGAGTCTATCAATCAGAGTTTAAAATAGAATATAATCCTTTATTGTCATTATACAGGTACAATGAGATGGGTAGAGCTAATCCTTTTATTTTTAAGGGGCCATCAAATAATACAAAAAAACAAACAAGAGACTCAGTGTGTGAATGTATTTGTTGTGTCCTTCCCTCCCTTTAAAGCCTCTCCTCTCCCCTCTCCTGTTCCCTTCAGGCATCGTGAACGTTTTGTATCTGTTCTGCGCCGCGCTGACGGAGCACAAGATCCTGTTTCTGTCCAGCAGCTACCAGAGGCTGACGGACGCCTGCAGGGGGCTGCTGGCCATCATGTTCCCCCTCAAATACAGGTACTTCAGATGAGATTCCTTTATTGTCACGTCACAGCGAAATTCCAAGCATTCCCGACGGTGCAATCACACATAACAGACAGTATAAGTATCATTTTGACAATACAAGCTAAAAACGTTTAATATATAAAGTGACTATAAATTGGACCGTACGCTTATAACACATACCATACAAGAACAATACGGTCAAGGCAGTAAAACAAGTCAATAAGTAAGTTATTGTACATGTATTTATTTATCAGTGCAGTTGATAATTACAAAACTAGATTTCAGGACACCTGTATCTCTTTGTGATAGAGCAGAGTCAAAGTCAACTTTATTGTCAATCTTTCAGTTTGTGTGTACAGACGGAGAGATCGAAATACTGTTTCCCACAATCCCGAATACAAATATATACAAATATGTATATATATATATATACACACATTTATACTAGGGATGGGAATGATTAATCGAATATTCAAATGATTCAGGTATTTGAATATGAGTTATGAATCTTTTTATTGTAACTTTTTTTTTATGGGAGGGGTGCCGAAATTGATTACATATTATCAAATGGATTAATCAAATGTATACGATAGTGCCATTAAAAATATTTTTTTTAAAAACATGTGTAACGTTACGCTCTAACGGAGAGTCCTACACAACAAACAAATGTATTTATTATTAAAACTTAACATTTAAAAAAATATATATATGATATGTACATTTCGGTTAATCGGTTAACCGTTTTTTTGGGGGTGGAATATTGTAATATAAAGTTGCTTTCAAATTCCCATCCCTAACTTATACATATGCACACCTTAAAGGTCTTATGTCATGGCCATTTCTACTGATCATCATTCCATTGTTGAGGTCTACTAAAATAAATCTTCCAAAGTCTCATTGGTTTCTTATACAGCATCTCTGTAAAGTATGTGTCTTCACTCTGTCCTAAACGGCTTGGTGGAGCTCCTGCCCCCCCCCCCCCCACCCCCCCACTCCCTGTGAGCCCAGTGGCCGTCTGCGAGACACAGCAAAACTCAGCCTGGGCACACACACACCCGCAGCCTGGCTGGGAGTTTGTGTGTGTGCCCAGGCTGAGTTCCGCGGTGTCTCGCTGTCTCGCTGACCCCACACCAGTGAGCCAGCTCACAGTGTCCCGCTCCTCGCCGCAGCGAGCCTCGCAAAGTCCCGCCGAGTGTGGAAGTCTGCGGATTGGTCCAAACGTAGCGGCTCCGGATTGGTCCATTTGATTTGATTTGGACCAATATGCGGAGCCGTTACGTTACGTCACTATACCCGAAATACGTCACTATACCCTATATATAGAAGTAAACAATGGAAAAAGAGAAATCTCCATCGAGGCGTTCTGGGGCAGCACAGACAGGTCTTCTCTGTTAGAGTTTTACTCGCTACAGGGTGTACTTTGAGGGTTTGTGACTCTGCAGACCGTTTACATGCAGAAAAAGGGTAATAACCGGAAAAGCATGACATGAGACCTTTAAGACATAAATTAAAGCACAACAATCAATATATACAAAATAACAGTCACTTCAGTATCTTCGGGAAATGTACATTAGTGCCAGACTGTCCATAGCAGCGTAAAAAGCGCCAGGTGCTGAATCTCTTCCTGTTTGCTTCCCTCTCAGCTTCACCTACGTTCCCATCCTGCCGGGGAAACTTCTAGAAGTCCTGAGCACCCCGACCCCCTTCATCATCGGGGTCAACTCCGTCTTTCGCTTGGAGACACAAGAGCTGGTGAGTTCCTATCTCTACGACGTGACACACAAATGCAATAATACTTTGAATGTGTATAAGACAAATGTAACTCTTGTGGAAAATGCATCCTGCCGAGACACCCACATGTTCACTCCTTAATGTACATGGTTATTATTATATTATACTATCTCATGGGCGCTTATCCTTTTAAAATCAACATGTTTAGTGTCGTCACTAGGGATGGGTACCGGGCCCCGGGGCTGAATTATTAAAGACCGTGGTACCGTTAAGCTCCGACGTTATCGACATGTAAAAAGATTTATCATGTGTATTATTGCTACAAAGACATTATATTGCAGTTTTAGTGTCGCCTAATATGAAAAATCAAGGAGTCTATGATGTATTTTCGATCTTTCCAATCCAGACGAGATCTCTCTCCCCGTCTGTGTGCGAGGGGGCGGGGCAGTTTACACACACGCAGCTGCTACATGCAGCAACACACACACGGAGGAGATGGCGGAGAGAACGCGCTCCGAGGTGGTTAAACTTTACCCGTCTCGATGTGGACGATGCTCGTTACCCAAAGTGCAATAAGAGTTTAGCATGTCAGGGCGGTAACACGAGCAATTTGTCTAAACATTTAGCAAAAGTGCTCCACATCCAGACGGAGGAATGCACCGGGTTCCACTGTCTTTCTAGCAGCTCTGTAGCTCCATCCACGAGTAACGTTTCCACGTTAGGTGTTATAACGTATGCTAGCAGCAACACACGGAGTTAACTCCATGATACAAACATGGGTTAATGATTATAGGAAACTGAGTTATTTAGTTTGTTAAAGTTTCAGCTATTCTGTTCACAGTTCTATCATCAGATTATTTAATACCATTTGTTAAAACATTGTCGTTTCTTTTGATGTGAAATATTATTTATTTAATTTAAATAAAAGCAATGTTAATTTTGTTCACAATTTGTTTAGTTAGTTAACCTTATTTCTTTCTCCAAAAGAACCGATAAGAGTACCGTTAAAATACCGGGTCGATAAAAGTAGTAGTACCGTTAAAACCTTGACGGTACCCATCCCTAGTCGTCACACAGCTTAAAGTCCTACATTAGGGATATTTAATTTATAATAAAAAACATCCAGTTAAAGGTTATAACGAACATATTTCCTACATTGGGGTTCCATCGATTTTCAGTCATTAATCGTCACAGCAGGCACTCTGCCCTTTTCCAGCTGCGACACATCACATGTGATTTAAATAAAGCACTCATGGTGTCAAAAGCTGAATGAATAGTTTTATATTTTGGCCTCCAACAAAAAGACGGGAATAGATTGTTATAATCAGACGGAGAGGACACGATAATCTACCCTACAGATGCATCTGAGTTTTAATTACGTTGAAGATAGCGTTTCATGTAAACTCTCGCTGACCCGTTAAGCAACGCTTCATCCGTCTTTTAATAAGATGCTCATCTGGCCTTTTTGCTACCAATTCTGACTCAACGCTCCGTTCCAGACCGTGCCAAGATAAATGATGCCTCTGTGTCCATGACAGAAATCACTGCCTCTGGATCTCATGATCAAAGACACGAACTGCTGTTGTCTTATTAAAGCTTGATGAAAGTGTAATGAACCCTCCTGTGTGTGTGTGTGTGTGTGTGTGTGTGTGTGTGTGTGTGTGTGTGTGTGTGTGTGTGTGTGTGTGTGTGTGTGTGTGTGTGTGTGTGTGTGTGTGTGTGTGTGTGTGTGTGTGTGTGTGTGTGTGTGTGTGTGTGTGTGTGTGTGTGTGTGTGTGTGTGTGTGTGTGTGTGTGGGTGTGTGATGTGTGTGTGTGTGTGTGTGTGTGTGTGTGTGTGTGTGTGTGTGGTGTGTGTGTGTGTGTGTGTGTGTGTGTGTGTGTGTGTGTGTGTGTGTGTGTGTGTGTGTGTGTGTGTGTGTGTGTGTGTGTGTGTGTGTGTGACAGACATGGCGAGTGTCCTGTAATGAGCGGCTGTCGACAGAGACGACATTGTCTCTCTCTGTTTTGTCAGTAATCATGCTGCCGTACTCATATCAACGGTCTTCCTTTGGGCAGAGATGAAAAGTGTGTGTGTGTTTTCAGTTGGACGTGATCATCGCTGACCTGGATGGCGGCACGGTGACGATCCCAGAGTGTGTCCACATCTCGCTGCTGCCGGAGCCCATCCTCCAGCAGACCCAGACCGTGCTCTCCATGGTAGGAGCTCTGAACACACTCATAACACAGACATAATAATAATAGCTATAATAAACTTTATTTGCAGCCCAAAGTGCTTTACAGAACAAGAAGAAAACATAACAATATTAAAATAAATCATCAATCAATCAATGTTTATTTATATAGCCCAATATCACAAACGTTACATTTGTCTCAGTGGACTTCACAGTGTGTACAGAATATCAGTATGACAATACGACACCCTCTGTCCTTAGACCCTCACATCGTACAAGGAAACACTTCCGGTGAAAACCCAGTTTAAAGGGAACATGGGAGAAACCTCAGGGAGAGAACAAGATAAAACAATTTTAAAAAATACAAAAATAACAACACAGTAAAACATGGACAATGATATCAGTGAGATAAATCATAACACACACACTGCTACTGAGTACTGGGAAGTCCCATTGACACCCAGTGGGTTGCTTAGAACACAGCAATAACTCCCCCAGTAGTGCTGTTCTTTTCATGCCTTTTCTCCCACTGTTTTTGGTCTAGCTGAATTTTACATTAGTGGATTTAATTGATGTGTAAGTTCACG